>NW_024404416.1:300000-580000 GCF_905171775.1 Rana temporaria | reverse complement strand
GACGTTGAGGACATGTTTCACCTGAACCGTCAGGGGATCATGGAGCTGTTCCACCTAATAGGCGATGACATTGAGCCCTTGACGAGGAGAACTCACGCCATTCCTGCCATGGTCAGGCTGTTGGCGGTTTTAAACTATTTGACCACCGGAAATTTTCAGCCCTCGTGTGCTCACATCATTGGGATCAGTCGCCCCAGTCTTTCTAGGTTCCTGAAACCGGTCCTGAGAGCCATCAAGAAACATATGGGCACATACATCCACTTCCCTAAAACCCCGGAGGAGTGGCAGGAGGTGAAGGACGGATTTTCCCGCCAAGGAGGGATGCCAAATTGCCTGGGAGCCATAGCCTGTACTCATATTGCGCTGATACCACCACAAAATAGAGAGGAGCAATTCCGTAATAGAAAAGGCTATCACTCTTTGAACGTCCAAGTGGTGGTAGACTCCCACCAGCGCATTATGAGCATCGGATCTGGGTCACCTGGAAGTTGCGATGACAACCATATCCTGCGGCAGTCAGCTCTTTATGATCAATTCGAACAAGGACAAATGCCCAAGGGCTGGCTGGTGGGTAAGTAAATACAATTTTATTGTTAATTTAATGAAATGATACGTTGTGACGGATCTCGGATACCCTAGCTGGGCACCTCCGCTAGACCTGTGTCTCCTGTTCTCCAAACGCACCCGCAGCCTGCAGACTCGCCATAACCAGCCCTTAACCCCCCAATCACGAGACACTACCCTTAGCCTGCATTTGGCCAGAGGTGCGGGGTCACCGGTGACACTCGGAATGGTTTGGAAATACTTGGAATCGCTTGGAAATCCATTGAAGTCAATGGAAACTAAAATAATTTGTTCTGCATTGACTTCAATGGCATGCAATACTGCATGCGACCAGAGGTGGGGGGGCGCCGGAGAGCCTTGGTAAAGGCCAGAGAACAGTTCGGCTGACCGTGGAAATACTCCGTTCACGAGGCCTTTACGAGGTTTGATGGGGTCAGCCGAATCGTCCTTGAGCCTTTCCGTGAATTTCCAAACGGCGGCTATCGGCTACAATTGGCGCCGTTTGGCTCAGGCGCCCCCCCACCTCAGGCCAAAAGCGGTACTGCACACCGCTTTGGCCTGAATCCTGCTCGTGTTGTGAGACAACACTCGCAAACCGAGTAAGGATTTTTAGAAATGCATCACTCGTATTTTGCGAAACGCTCGTTAACTGCGTTACTTGCAATCCGAGGTTCCACTGTACTCGGAAATACTCAGTTCCCGAGGATTTCCAAGTATTCCCGAGGCTCTCTTGCGACCCCCTCACCTCTGACCACACGCGGTATTGTGTACCATAGAAGTCAATGCGGAACAAATTATCGTAGTTTCCATTGACTTCTATGGGGAAACTCGCTTTGATATGCGAGTGCTTTGCATTACAAGCATTCTCCTGGAACGCTTTATGCTCTTAATCCGAGGTTCCACTGTATATAATTATTACACCAGGATGGGAGGAGCTAATGCTATAGAGAGCCGAACACCCCACAGCCATGCATATGTAGACCGTTAATGCAGAGACCCTGCACAGGACAGATGAGATCCCAGTAGACTCTTTATGGTTGGTGGAGGTTAGAGTGGGTTGCAAAAAGGCTTTTTAGACCCCATTCACATCTAGGCGTTTTTACGCCTGTAGCGCTACGCCTCTGCCGCCAGAGGGCTGGAAATACATGTCCCTCTATGGAGATGGTTCACATCTCCACGCCGAACGCCTGTCGCCTGCGGCGTGAAAAAAGGTCCCGGACCTTTTTTTCAGGCGTCTTCGAGCGTTCGGCTAGGAGATGGCAATCATCTCCATAGAGGGGGTCATCTTGGGGCACATCTAGGCGGACAATACCCGCGTTTTGTCGCCGCAAATCGCGGTACAAAACGCCGCTATTTTTACCGCGATTTGCGGTGACAAAACGCCGCGATTACGTCCGTCTAGATGTGAATGCAGCCTTAGGCCAGACCAAGTGTTCTCTGTCCTTAGTGCTGATCCCCTGAAGGTCCTGGGAGACGTGTACAGAAACTAGAGGAGCAGCTGCTCTGGAAGTCATGAGCTAGATGCATAGAGCCCAATGGAAAGTCAGAGCCCTCTGAGTACTCACAGCAGTGGGCTTAACCGGTTCCCGACCGCCGCATGTACATATACGTCCACAGAATGGCACGTACAGGCACATGGGCGTACAGGTACGTCCCCGCCTTTCTGTGGGTCGGGGGTCCGATCGGGACCCCCCCCCCCGGTACATGTGGCGGCCGGAAACCCGCGGGGAGCGATCCGAGACGACGGCGCGGCTATTCGTTTCTAGCCGCTCCGTCGCGATCGCTCCCCGGAGCTGAAGAACGGGGAGAGCCGTATGTAAACTCGGCTTCCCCGTGCTTCACTGTGGCGGCGCATCGATCGTGTCATCCCTTTTATAGGGAGACTCGATCGATGACGTCAGTCCTACAGCCACACCCCCCTACAGTTGTAAACACACACTAGGTGAAGCCTTACTCCTACAGCGCCCCCTGTGGTTAACTCCCAAACTGCAACTGTCATTTTCACAATAAACAATGCAATTTAAATGCATTTTTTGCTGTGAAAATGACAATGGTCCCAAAAATGTGTCAAAAGTGTCCGAAGTGTCCGCCGTAATGTCGCAGTCACGAAAAAAATCGCTGATCGCCGCCATAAGTAGTAAAAAAAAATAATAAAAATTAAATAAAACTATTCCCTATTTTGTAAACGCTATAAATTTGGCGCAAACCAATCGATAAACGCTTATTGCGTTTTTTTTTTGTTTTTTTTTACCAAAAATATGTAGAAGAATACGTATCGGCCTAAACTGAGGGAAAAAAATGTTATAAATGTTTTTGGGGATATTTATTACAGCAAAAAGTAAAAAATATTGAATTTTTTCAAAATTGTCGCTCTATTTTTGTTTATAGCGCAAAAAATAAAAACCGCAGAGGTGATCAAATACCACCAAAAGAAAGCTCTATTTGTGGGGAAAAAAAGGACACCAATTTTGTTTGGGAGCCACGTTGCACGACCGCGCAATTTTCTGTTAAAGCGACGCAGTGCCGAATCGCAAAACCTGGCTTGGGCGGGTCCGGGGCTTAAGTGGTTAAAGTCACCTGCTCAATAATAATGGGCTCAGGTGTGTTCAGATCGAACCCGCCAGGAAGCCGGCGCTGCACTCCCCCAATCATAGGCAACGTGTGTATGCGCAGCTGGCGGTCGGGAAATGCCTCGCTGCCTTTGATTGGTGGTGTTCAGTAACAGCTTCCTGGCGGGTTCGATTCGCACACACCAGAGCCAATCACTACTGCTAAACTAAAAATGAATGTCAGAAACTTATACATTTAATAAAATAAAATAAAAATGTTAACCACTTCAGCCCTGGACCATTTGGCTGGCCGAAAACCAGAGCACTTTTTGCGATTCGGCACTGCGTCGCTTTAACTGACAATTGCGCGGTCGTGCGACGCGGCTCCCAAAACAAAATTGACGTCTTTTTTTTTTTTCCCACAAATAGAGATTTCTTTTGGTGGTATTTGATCACCTCTGCGGTTTTTATTTTTTGCACTATAAACAAAAATAGAGCGATGATTTCTTTTTTGCTATAATAAATATCCCCAAAAAATATATATAAAAAAAAAAAACATTTTTTCCTCAGTTTAGGCCGATACGTATTCTACATATTTGTGTTTATTTGGTTTGCGCAAAAGTTATAGGGCCGGATTCAGAAAGGAATTACGACGACGTATCTCCAGATACGCCGTCGTAAGTCCAAATGTGCGCCGTCGTATCTATGCGCGGATTCTGGAAATCAGGTACGTCTGAATTTTGCCAAGATACGACCGACGTAAGTCTCCTACGCCGTCGTATCTTGGGTGCATATTTACGCTGGCCGCAAAGGGCGCTTCCGTAGATTTACGCGTCGAATATGCAAATGACCTAGATACTCTGATTCACGAACGTACTTGCGCCCGTCGCATTAAGCTACACCGTTTATGTAAGGCGTACGTCCGGCGTAAAGTTACCCCTGCTATATGAGGCGCAATAAATGCAAAGGTATGGAGGTCGGAACAAGCGTCAGATTTTACGTCATTTACGTAAGTCGTACGTGAATGGGGCTGGGCGTAGGTTACGTTCACATCGTTGCCATTGAGCCGTCGTATCCTACGGCGTAAATTCGACGTGATTCTGAGCATGCGCGCTCATGCGCCGTTCGTTCGGCGCTTCATTTACATGGGGTCACGATTCATTTCAATACAACACGCCCACTACCAGCCTACATTGAATTAGGCGGGCTTACGCCGGCCCATTTACAGTACGCCGCCGTAACTTAGGGAGCAAGTGCTTTGTGAATACTGTACTTGCCTCTCTATGTTACGTCGGCGTAGCGTATATGAGATGCGCTACGCCCGCACAGATACGCCGATCTCTGTGAATCTGGTCCATAGCGTCTACAAAATGGGGGATAGTTTTATGTCATCTTTATAAAAAAAAGTTACTAGCAATGGCGGCGATCGTAACTACGACATTATGGCGGACACATCGGACACTTTTGGAGCCATTTTGGGACCATTCACATTTATACAGCGAACAGTGCTATAAATATGCACTAATTGCTGTGTAAATGTGACTGACAGTGAAGGGGTTAACCAGTAGGGGGCCCTGAAGGGGTTAAGTGTGTCCTAGGGATGTGTTTTAACTGTGAGGGGGGGATGGGCTCCATGTGTCAGGACACTGATCACCGCTTCTGACAGGAAACTGTGATCAGTGTCCTGTCACTAGGAAGACTGGGGAAATGCCTTGTTTACATCAGTATTTTCCCGTTCTTCCTCTCCGTGAGACGACCGCGGATCTCCCGGTGGACATAGAGGGCCAGATTCACAAAGATTTACGTCGGTGTATCAGTAGATACGCCGTCGTGAATCAGAATCTGCGCCGTCGTATCTTTAAGCGTATTCTGGAAACCAGATACGCTTAAGTTAGGCTAAGATACGAGCGGCGTAAGTCTCCTACGCTGTCGTATCTTAGGGTGCATATTTACGCTGGCCGCTAGGTGGCGCTTCCGTTGTTTTCCGCGTCGAATATGTAAATGAGCAAGATACGCTGATTCACGAACGTACGTACGCCCAGCGCAATTAGTTACGCCGTTTACGTAAGACATACGCCGGCGTACAGATAAAGCTGGTCTCTAGGTGGCGCAGCCCATGCAAGGTATGGACGTCGGAACAAGCGTATCTTTTTACGTAAGTCGTACGCGAATAGGGCTGTGCGTAAGTTACGTTCACGTCGTAGGCAGTGTTCGACGTATCTTAGGCATTCTATCCGACGCATGCGCACTGGGATACGTCCACGGACGGCGCATGCGCCGTTCGTTCAAAACTTCAATCGCGTCGGGTCACGAGTTATTAGCATAAAACACGCCCACCTCTTCACAATTTGAATTACACGCGCTTACGCCGACACATTTACGCTACGCCGCCGTAACTTAGGAGGCAAAGTGCTTTGTGAATACAGCACTTGCCTCTCTAACTTGCGGCGGCGTAGCGTAAATACGATGCGCTACGCCCGCACAACGTAAAGCCGCCCTACGTGAATCCGGGCCAGAGTGCGCAGGACACGTAGCTTGCGGCGCGCGCGCGCACAATGCCGCGTTCTAAAGGCGACGTACAGGTACATTTTATTTGCCTGTACGGTCCATTTTGCTGACGTATATCGGCGTGAGCCGGTGGGCAAGCGGTTAATTGTAAAGGTAAACCAAAAGATCAGCCTTTAGAAATGAATGGCCGAGTGATAGTGAATGGCCGAGTGATAGTGAATGGCCGAGTGATAGTGAATGGCCGAGTGATAGTGAATGGCCGAGTGATAGTGAATGGCCGAGTGATAGTGAATGGCCGAGTGATAGTGAATGGCCGAGTGATAGTGAATGGCCGAGTGATAGTGAATGGCCGAGTGATAGTGAATGGCCGAGTGATTGTGAATGGCCGAGTGATAGTGAATGGCCGAGTGATTGTGAAATGTATCTTCTTGTTTTGTTACAATCGATCTCAATAAACAGAACTGACTTCTGATATTTCCCTCTAATTCCAGGACACTCGGGATATGGATGTCGGCCGTGGCTGATGACGCCTCTGTTGAACCCACAGACTGCGGCGGAGGTCGGGTATAACGGCGCACATAGCCGTACCCGTGCGGTGATGGAGAAGACGTTGGGAGTTTGGAAATCCACCTTCCGATGTTTATCCAAAACCGGCGGCTTCTTGCAGCACGCTCCGGAACTGGTGTCCGACATCGTCGCCGTGTGCGCCATTCTACACAACGCTGCTCTTGCCAACCATGTGGACTTGCCCATCCGTGATGATCTGCAACCAGAAATACCGGCACTCCCGGCCACCTCTGAGGATTCATCAGAACCGGGGAACCGGGTCCGTCAGGATCTCATTCAGGACCATTTCCAGGGTAAATATTTTTAAATTTTGATTTAGAGCAAGGGTCTCCAAACTCCAAAGGGCCAGTTTATTGCCCCATAAACTTTCGGGGGACGGACTGTGGCCCTTGGGAGTAGTAAATGGTATTCATGGAATAAATAGTGTCCCATCATTGGTGTCAGTTAGCTGGATTCAGGTAGATGCGCACATTTTTACGGCGGCGTAGCGTATTTACGATACGCCGCCGTAAGTCAGAGAGGCAAGTGCTGTATTCACAAAGCACTTGCCTCCTAAGTTACGGCGGCGTAGCGTAAATGGGGCCGGCGTAAACGCGCCTAATTCAAATGAGGATGAGGGGGGCGTGTTTTATGTAAATGCGGGGTGACCCGACGTGATTGACGTTTTTTACGAACGGCGCATGCGCCCGTCCGTGGACATATCCCAGTGTGCATTGCTCCAAAGTACGCCGCAAGGATGTATTGGTTTCGACGTGAACGTAAATTACGTCAAGCCCCATTCACGGATGACTTACACAAACGACGTAGAAATTTCAAAATTTTACGCGGGAACGACGGCCATACTTAACATTGACTAGGCCAGCTATTTGTTCGACTAACTTTACGCCGGAAAAAGCCTTACGTAAACGACGTAAAAAAAATGCGCCGGGCGCACGTACGTTTCTGAATCGGCGTATCTAGGCATTTGCATATTCTACGCCGAACTCAACGGAAGCGCCACCTAGCGGCCAGCGTAAATATTGCACCCTAAGATACGACGGCGTAGGAGACTAAGCCGCTCGTATCTTAGCCTAATTTAAGCGTATCTGGTTTCCAGAATACGCTTAAATTTAGGACGGCGCAGATTCAGAGTTACGAAGGCGTATCTAATGATGCGCCGGCGTAAAGCTTTCTGAATCTAGTTAAGTAGGAATAGTTCCCCTTCATTGGTATCAGTGGGAGGAATAGTGTCCCATCATTGGTGTCAGTGGGAGGAATAGTGTCCCATCATTGGTATCAGTGGGAGGAAGTGTCCCATCATTGGTATCAGTGGGAGGAATAGTGTCCCGTCAGTGGGAGGAATAGTGTCCCATCATTGGTGTCAGTGGGAGGAATAGTGTCCCGTCAGTGGGAGGAATAGTGTCCCATCATTGGTGTCAGTGGGAGGAATAGTGTCCCGTCAGTGGGAGGAATAGTGTCCCATCATTGGTGTCAGTGGGAGGAATAGTGTCCCATCATTGGTATCAGTGGAAAGAATAGTGTCCCATCATTGGTGTCAGTGGGAGGAATAGTGTCCCATCATTGGTGTCAGTGGGAGGAATAGTGTCCCGTCAGTGGGAGGAATAGTGTCCCATCATTGGTGTCAGTGGGAGGAATAGTGTCCCATCATTGGTATCAGTGGGAGGAATAGTGTCCCGTTAGTGGGAGGAATAGTGTCCCATCATTGGTGTCATTGGAAGGAATAGTGTCCCACCATTGGTGTCAGTGGGAGGAATAGTGTCCCACCATTGGTGTCAGTGGGAGAAATAGTGTCCCATCATTGGTGTCAGTGGGAGGAATAGTGTCCCATCATTGGTGTCAGTGGGAGGAATAGTGTCCCATCATTGGTGTCAGTGGGAGGAATAGTGTCCCATCATTGGTGTCAGTGGGAGGAATAGTGTCCCATCATTGGTGTCAGTGGGGGGAATAGTGTCCCATCATTGGTGTCAGTGGGGGGAATAGTGTCCCATCATTGGTGTCAGTGGGGGGAATAGTGTCCCATCATTGGTGTCAGTGGGGGGAATAGTGTCCCAAGGGCAAGCCAAGCAAAGGGCCACATTTCGGAGACCACTGATCTTGATGTAGGTATTACTGTAATGTACAATATGTAGGAAACATAAATGAATGTTTTTGTTTTTTAGAATCTACAAAGCTGGATGACTTGTAGCTCCATCTTTTTGATCATAACCCTTTCAAGTGGAAGTGCCACCATCAGATTTAAACAGTTTGAAGAAGAAGAATGTTGGTGGGCACTTGTGGGCAGCAGAGGAAGATGCCCTTTGAACGCTTTGATCCTCAACCCCCTGGGCACATCGGCTACATTAAACCTATAAGGAGAGCCCTTGTCCTGCCCGCACTTAGGACCTACTGAGCTACAGCATGGGGGGAAAATACACCGCTGTCCGTGGCTCCAGCACACAGGCACAGCTCAAGGTGGGGCCTACTTTTCTGACGGTGCGCCTTGTTCTCCGTTATGGAGCTCTCCCAGTCCATCTTCAAAGGGGACCAAGACTTGGCGTAAAATAAAGGGAAAGCCGTGCAGCAGGCTCAATCCCTCCGTGATGTGGAGCTCCTGGCCAGGTTCAACACCGAGCTTCAGAAGGAACTCTCGTTGGCAAGGTCTAAACTTGCAACCCACCTGATGAAAGAAATGAGGGATCTGGGGAGCCGCACCGGAGGATAGGATGGATGATGGAGCCATGGTGATGGAGGGCCGGGAACAAGATCAGGAGAACCGTCCCGTGCCTAACGGTCTTGGGAAGATCACAAAAACTGCTCCTACAGGGGCAACTTGCCCCTACTGGGGTCTTCCTGAATCCACAGAGGATCCGACCTCCAGGGCCACTGCTCTGTTTCAGGAGCTCCCATCTATCCACATCAATTGGATGGATCCTAACCACTTCAATACCGGACAATTTCACCCCCTTTCTGCCCAGGCCATTTTTAAGTTTGCAGGGCTGTCGCACTTTGAATGACAGTTACTCAGTCATGCAACACTGTACCCAAATTACATGTTTATCTTTCTGGAACTTTCATTAGGTGCTAAAATATTACCGTATTTATCGCGGTATAACGAGCTCCCGCGTATACCGCGCACCCCTAAAGTGACCCCCAGTCCTGTGGAAAAAAAGTTATTTTTGTACTTACAGTTTTGGTGTCTTGCGCGGCGTCCATCGGCGGCCTCGTCGGGTCCGGCGTCCTTCTGCGGCTTCGGGTGTCCTTCTGCGGCGGGTCCGGTGTCCTCTTCGGCGGGTCCGGTATCTTCTTCGGCGGGTCCGGCGTCCCCGCTCGTTTCCCGCGCCGAGTTTTGAATACTGCGCCAGCATATACCGAGCGCAGTACACTCGGGCAGGCTCTGCAACTGTCGCTCTCACGTCCTGTACGTCCAGGACGTGACCGCGGAAGAAGCCGAGACTGGCCGACTTTACCCGAGTGTACTGCGCTCGGTATATGTCGGCGCAGTATTTAAAACTCGGCGGGTATCGGCGTATATCGGCGTATTTTGCCCTGATTTTCAGGGCAAAAAAGTGCGCGATATACGCCAATAAATACAGTATTTGGAATTGGGCAGCAGGAGATCACTAATAATGCAGGGCCGCCATCAGGGGGGTACAGGCATTACACCTGTAAGGGGCCTGATGGTCCTCAGGGGCACGGCTGGCCCCCCTCCCGTTTTTTTTTTTTTTTTTTTTTCATTACACCTGTAAGGGATGGTCCCTGGGGCCCCTTATAGGCCTGGCTGGCCCCTCTCTTTTTACATTACACCTGTAAGGGGCCCAATGGTCCCCAGGGCCCCCCTGCTTATTATCTTGCTTCAGGAGAGAAGAGATTACACTTTTTTTTTTTGTCAGCACCCCCCCCCCCCCCCGGTTCTTTGCTCTGTGTAAGGGGTCCTACAATTCGTGATGGCTGCCCTGCTAATAGGTACCACATCCCTTTTAGAGGAAATGTTTCAATTGTGGAGGAACGAACAGGACTTTAAGGGTACCAAGATAATGTACAAATAAATCTAAAAAAAAAAAAAAAAAAGTATACATTTTATTGATAAAGTTTCTTTAAAAACGACAGTAAATGTCCAAAAAGTATATCGTGTTCAACCACTTCTTCTTACTCTACATGTTTCGCTCAGAAGAGCTTCCTCAGGAGTTTTGACAGTGTTGCAAGAAGTTTAATATATTACAAAAAAAAAACAATTATTAATGAGAAATCTTATACTTATGATTATATATCACTTTACTTATTTTTTTTATCTTTTTTTGTATATACACATTTTATGATTTATATATCACTTTATATTTTTTTTTTATATCTTTTTTTTTTTTTTTTTGGTATATACACATTTTATAAATAAATGAGAAACTGGGAAAGAGTGCCTACCGGATGCTTTAATTGGCCAAGAGTATGTTACCGATTCCTAAAAAAGAAGTCTGGGCTAAGGGGAGGGACATACATGCAACCACAGAGGAGAAAAAAAATGTGAAGCAATGTATGAAGCAATATATAAGTTTTCATATAGATATATAATCATAAAGATATACAGTGGAACCTCGGATTACGAGGATAAGCCGTTCCAGGAGAATTTTCGTAATCCAAAGTACTTGCATATAAAAGCGAGTTACCCCATTGAAGTCAATGGAAACAAAAAGAATTTGTTCCACATTGACTTCAATGGCATGCAATACCGCATGTGGCCTGAGGTGGGGGGGGGGCACCAGAGAGCCTCGGAAATGCATGGAAAGGCCCGAGGACAGCTCGGCTGACCTCAGAAAGGCTCGGGAACTCGGTATTTCCGTACTGCTTTGCTCGGCTCCGGCGCCCCCCACCTCAGGCCAAACGCGGTACTGCACAATGCTGTGGCTTGAATCCTGCTCGTTTTGTGAGACAACATTCGCAAACCAAGTTAGGATTTTTAAAAATACAGTGCTCGTATTGCGGAACGCTCGTTAGTCGAGAGAGAGTCGGAAACGTCCGGAAAGGCCTGAGGACAGTTCGGCTGACCTCGGCAAACTTCGGAAAGACTCTGTTTCCGAGGTCAGCCAAGCTGTCCTCCGGGCCTTTCCGTGCATTTCCGAACGGCGACTATCAGCTCCGGCGCCCCCCTACCTCAGGCCAAACACGGTACTGCACACCACTTTGGCCTGATTCCTGTTCATGTTGCGAGACAATACTCGCAAACCGAGTTAGTATTTTAGGAAATACAGCGTTCGTATTGTGAAACGCTCATTGACCACGTTACTCGCAATCCGAGGTTCCACTGTATAAGATTTCTCACAATTGTTTCTTTTGTAATATATTAAACCAGGGTTTGACAAATTTGCTTGGAATCTCGGAGCCAGCTAAAAAAGTTAGGAGCCAGAAAACGCACCCCGTCCCGCCAAGCTCGCGCGCAGAAGCGAACGCATACGTGAGCAGCGCCCGCATATGTAAACAGTGTTCAAACCACACAAGTGAGGTATCACCGCGATTGGTAGAGCGAGAGCAATAATTCTAGCCCTAGACCTCCTCTGTAACTCAAAACATGCAACCTGTAGAATGTTTTAAACGTCGCCTATGAAGATTTTAAAGGGTAAAAGTTTGTCGCCATTCCACGAGCGGAGGTAATTTTGAAGCGTGACATGTTGGGTATCAATTTACTCGGCGTAACATTTTTTTTTTTAATAATATAAAAAAAAAATGGGGATAACTTTACTGTTGTCTTATTTTTTTCATTTAAAAAATGTATTTTTTCCCAAAAAAAGTGCGCTTGTAAGACCGCTGCGCAAATACGGCGTGACAGAAAGTATTGCAACGATCGCCATTTTATTCTCTAGGGTATTAGGATAAAAAAATATATATATAATGTTTGGGGTTTCTAATTAGAGGGAAGAAGATGGCAGTGAAAATAGTGAAAAATCACATTAGAATTGCTGTTTAACTTGTAATGCTTAACTTGTAATACCAACGGCCACCACCGGATGGCGCCAGCTTACACATCTGGTGGTAATAACTTGTAATACCAACGGCTCACCACCAGATGGCGCCAAGTCGCCAGGACCCCATTTCTAGTCGCCCTGGCGACCGGGATTTGTCGAGCCCTGTATTAAACTTCTTGCAACACTGTCATAACTCCTGAGGAAGCTCTTCTGAGCGAAACATGTAGAGTAAGAAGTGGTTGCACACGATATACACATGATATGCTTTTTGGACATTTACTGTCGTTTTTAAAGAAACTGTGTTTATCAATAAAATGTATACTTTTTTTAAAGATTTATTTGTACATTATCTTGGTAACTTTTTTAAAGTCACGTTCGTTCCTTCACAATCGAAACTATTGTAAAAAAAATAAGTTATTTATTCACCACTGTGTTTGTTTTTTATTTTATTTATTTTTTTGCTACATAAATAAAAAAAAATACAGAAAAAAAAAGTTTTTCTTAGTTTCAGTTGTAAAATTTTGCAAATAAATAATATTTTTTCATAAATTTAAACCAAAATGTATTCTGCTCCATTTCTTTGGTAAAAAAAAAATAACCCAAATCTGTGTATAATGTTTAGTCTGTGTGAAAGTTTATAGAGTCCGCAGACTATGGGGTATCCACTCACCGGCCACTTTATTGGGTACGCCTGTTCAATTGCTAAATCGGCCAATCACACGGCAGCAACTCAATGCATCTAGACGTGGTGGAGACCACTTGCTGAAGTTCAAACCGAGCATCAGAATGGGGAAGGAAGGGCATTGAAGTGACTTTGAAACGTGGTTGTTGGTGAAACGTGGTTGTTGGTGGCAGACAGGCTGGTCTGAGTATTTCTGGGATTTTCACACACAACCATTATTCTGGATTACAGAGAATGGTGGGTGGGGGAAAAGAAGAAAATATCCAGTGAGCGGCGGTTGTGTGGAGGAAAATGCCTTGTTGAGTTCAAAGGAGAATGGGCAGACTGGTTCCAGATGATAGAAAGGCAACAGAAACTCAAATATCGTATTTATCGTTCTATAACGCGCCCCCGGCGTATAGCGCGCACCCCCGAATTTGAGAGATTCCTGAAAAAAAAAAAAAAAAACTTAGTTTGGATGCCCCTGTGCGGTGTCTTGCCCGTCGTCCATCGCGTCCTGTCCATCGGCGGCCTCGTCCGGTCCGGCGTCCTTCTGCGGCCATCCCCGCTTCCCGCGCTCTGTTCGAACCACTGCGCCGACATATACCGAGCGGAGTACACTCGTGTATAGTTGGGCGGACTCGGCTTCTCTCGCGTAAACGAAGTACAGGACGCACGCGAGAGGAGCCGAGCCCGCCCGACTATACCCGAGTGTACTCCGCTCGGTATATGTCGGCGCAGTGGTTCGAACAAAGCGCGGGAAAGCGTGTATCGGCGTATATCGCGCACCCACGATTTTGCCCTGTTTTTCAGGGCAAAAAAGTGCGCGGTATATGGCCGATAAATACGGTAACTAAAAAGATTATTGCCCTAGGCCAGTGATGGCGAACCTTGGCACTACATTTTCCATGATGCTCATCTACACTGCAGAGTGCATGAGCTTGATGGGAAATGTAGTTCCAAAACATCTGGAGTGCCGAGGTTCCCCGTCACTGCCCTAGGCACTCAAATCTAATCCAAATTAGATGGTCCATAGCTGTAAGCCGAGGGGGGGAAATGGAGATTTATTTGACTATCTTGTTTATGGATGCAAGCTAATTGTAATACATATGCCAAATGTTTCCATGTAACAACCAAAATTGTAAATGTATTGTATTGCAGGGGTCTCAAACTCAAATTACCTGAGGGCTACAAGACAAGTTTTCATATGCCATGGGGGGCCGCATGCAAACTTTCAAACTTCAAAAACAACAGTACTGGTGTCAGCGAGCGCATTATTAACCCCCAGCACTGGTGTCAGCGAGCGCATTATTAACCCCCAGCACTGGTGTAAGTCAGGGTTTGACAAATTTGCTTGGAATCTAGGAGCCAGCTAAAAAAGTTAGGAGCCAGAAAACGCACCCCGGTCCCGACGAGCTCGCGCGCAGAAGCTAACACATACGTGAGCAGCGCCCGCATATGTAAACGGTGTTCAAACCACACATGTGAGGTATCGCCGCGATTGGTAGAGCGAGAGCAATAATTCTAGCCCTAGATCTCCTCTGTAACTTAAAACATGCAACCTGTCGATTTTTTTAAACGTCGCCTATGAAGATATTAAAGGGAAAAAAAGTTTGTCGGCATTCCACGAGCGGACGCAATTTTGAAGCGTGACATGTTGGGTATCAATTTACTCGGCGTAACATCATCTTTCATAATAGTAAAAAAAAAATGGGGATAACTTTACTGTTGTCTTATTTTTTAATTAAAAAAAGTGTAATTTTTTCCCAAAAAAGTGCGCTTGTAAGACCGCTGCGCAAATACGGCGTGACAGAAAGTATTGCAACGATCGCCATTTTATTCTCTAGGGTGTTAGGATAAAAAATATATATAATGTTTGGGGGTTCTAATTAGAGGGAAGAAGATGGCAGTGAAAATAGTGTAAAATGACATTAGAATTGCTGTTTAACTTGTAATGCTTAACTTGTAATACCAACGGCCACCACCAGATGGCGCCCGCTCACATCTGGTGGTAATAACTTGTAATACCAACGGCTCACCACCAGATGGCGCCAGCTCACCTCTTCCTCTTTGCTCCCCCCACTTCCACCCTGCCTGCGGGCCATTTATAACTGGTCCGCAGGCCACAAATGGCCCGCGGGCCGATACTTTGAGACCACTATTGTATTGGGATTTTATGTGATAGACCAGTGGTCTCCAAACTGCGGCCCTTTGCTTGCCTTTATCCGGTCCTTGGAGCACTATCCCTCCCACTGATACAAAACACTATTCTGCCACCTGACACCGACAATGGAGCACCATTTCTCCCACTGACACAACTAATGGGGCACTATTCCTCCCTATGATACCGGCAATGGGGCACTATTCCTCCCTATGATACCGGCAATGGGGCACTATTCCTCCCTATGATACCGGCAATGGGACACTATTCCTCCCTATGATACCGGCAATGGGGCACTATTCCTCCCTATGATACCAGCAATGGGACACTATTCCTCCCTATGATACCAGCAATGGGACACTATTCCTCCCTATGATACCAGCAATGGGGCACTATTCCTCCCTATGATACCGGCAATGGGGAACTATTCCTCCCTATGATACCAGCAATGGGGCACTATTCCTCCCTATGATACCGGCAATGGGGCACTATTCCTCCCTATGATACCAGCAATGGGGCACTATTCCTCCCCCTAATACCAGATGTTTACTCCCACTGATGCCAGAATTTTCTTTCGCTCCCGCTGGCCAAAGTGCGGCCCTCCAAGAGTCTGAAGGACAATAAACCGGCCCTTTGTTTAGAATGTTTGGAGACCCCTGTGATAGACCAACACAAGCGGCACATAATTGTGAAGTGGAATGAAAAACGATACAAATAAATATGTGAAAAGTGTGTGTGGGGGGGGGGGGGGGGGGGGTAGAGGTCGGCCGATATTTTGCCTTTTTAAAGATATCGGCATCAGCCGATTATTATGTAAAATAGTCTGTCTGGGATCTGAGGTAGGGGTGTGCTGGGTGGAATTCTTCCGCCTGCCCGCCCGCCCGTCCGCTCGTTCGCTGCTATCTGCTGACTTTTTTTTTTTTTTTTAGTTTAGCAAGTCGGCAACCAACCAGTGGGCCGGTAACAGCCACAGAATGCAGCGCGGGTTGGTAACTGCCGGCCCACCCTGCATTCTGGGGTTTGTAGGCAGAGGCAGGGCGCGCAGCACGTCGGGGGACGTTTTCTTTAGAGTGGAGGATGTCGGCAGCGGCGGCCGCCGATTGGCTGTTACTGGCCCGCTCTGCATTCTGGGGATTGTAGGCAGAGGCGGGGCAGCACGTCAGGGCCAGGGACGAATGGAGCTTTCTTGTGCTAGGCTAGGAGATGGAACGGAGCCTGGAGCGCTCAGCTGGTGGGCATTGATGAGGTGGCCGTGAATAACATTGGGCTGTACTGGTGAGCACTGATGTGAGGCACTGATGAGGTGATGCACTGGTTGGCACTGATGAGGTGATGCACTAGTTGGCACTGATGAGGTGATGCACTGGTGGGCACTGGTGAGATGCACTGGTGAGATGCACTGGTGGGCATTGATGAGGTGGCACTGATGGGCTGCACTGGTGGGCACTGATAGACACCAATGAGGTGGCACTGATGGACACGGATAGGCTGCACTGGTGGGCACTAATGAGGTGTCACTGGTGGGCTGCACTGAGGTGGCACTGACAGGTTGAACTGGTGGACACTGATGTGGAACTGATGGACACTAATAGGCTCCACTGGTGGGTACTGATGAGGTTGCACTGGTGGGCACTAATGGATACTGATAGGCTGCACTGATGGGCTGCACCAGTGGGCACTGACAGGCTGCACCCCACCTCTCCACCCTAAACAATTATCTCCTCCCCACCTCTCCACCCTAGGTTTTTTGAGATGAAGAAAAAAAAAAATCGGCCTAAAATATCGGGCGCAAAAATCGGCAACACATATCGGCCGCCCCGATTTCCAAATATCGGCATTGGCCAGAGAAAAACCCATATCGGTCGACCTCTAGTGTGGGGGGGGGGGGACCTTTGTGTTCAGCCCCCTTAACTCTGATACCCCCAACTAAAATCTAGTGGCACCAATTGTCTTCAGAAGTCACCTAATTAGTAAATAGAGTCCCCCTGTGTGTCATTTAATCTCAGTATAAATACAGCTGTTCTGTGAAGCCCTCAGAGGTTAGTATTTGCAACAAAAACAATATTGATCATCACAATACTCACAACTTGGTAATTATTTTCCATATATAACATTCCATATAGCGTGTTTAAAAACAAAGAGATAAGCAGTGTAGCGCCCTGAAGTTGCTGGTGCATCCAAAAATAGGTCCGTGTAACTGAATTAACGCTAGGTGCCTGCTAACGTTCCCATACACCAATGCTGGGGTTGAAACAAATAGACCCTGTAATTTAATGAAGTACATTTAATGTATAATTCACCATCAGTCCAATGGGAATATTAAGTTTAAAGGGATACTAGCCGTAGCTAAATGACATTATGGGCTAGATTCAGGTAGCCGGGCGCATTGTTATGGGTAGCGTATCGTATTTACGCTACACCGCTGTAAATCAGAGAGGCAAGTGCTGTATTCACAAAGCATCTAGGTCATTTGCATATTCTACGCCGAAAACGACGGAAGCGCCACCTAGCGGCCAGCGTAAATATGCACCCTAAGATACGATGGTGTAAGAGACTTGCGCCAGTCGGGCTTAGGCTAATTTCAGCGTATCTTGCTTTCTGAATACAGAAAGAAGATACGCCGGCGCAGCTTTAAATTTACGTGGCGTATCTATAGATACGCCGGCGTAAATCAATGCTGAATCTAGCCCTAAATGTGCATTTCTAGCTGATACCCAGGACGTTTTTCTTCGGTGTGTGTGTGTGTTTTTTACAACTATTTACACTTCCTTCGTGAAATGGTAGAGGTACAATGTACCCCATTACCAATTCACATGGGGGGGGCAGGATCTGGGGGTCCCCTTTGTTAAAGGGGTCTTCCAGATTCTGATAAGCCCCCCGCCCGCAGACCCCCACAACCACCGGGCAAGGGTTGTGGGGATGAGGCCCTTGTCCCCATGAACATGGAGACATCCTCCCCATGTTGAGGGCATGTGGCCTGGTACGGTTCAGGAGAGGGGGGGCGCACTCTGTCCCCCCCTCTTTTCTGCGGCCGGCCAGGTTAACGTCCTCGGATAAGGGGTCTGTGTGGATTTTTGGGGGAACTCCACGCCATTTTTTTAAAACATTTGGGGTGGAGTTTAGTGTTGAGCGGAATACGCCATATTCGATTTTGCGATATATCACGAATATATAGACGAATATTCGCGAAATATTCGTTAAAATCGAATATTTGTGATATTTTATCAAAAAAAATTACACGGACAAAGACGTAGACTACGACACGAACAGCTACTAAACAGGAACTAAAATACTACAGCTAAAACTTTTTTTTTTTTTTTTTAGACTGAAGGACGCAGACAAGGACGAGGACTACAAATACTAAACTAATATGCACTAAACACTAACTCTACTTACACAAACTTATATGACTAAACTAAAGCTAATTTTTTTTTTTTTTTAATACACAAAACACAGAGACTAAACACACACTAAACTAAGCTACCTTAAAGAAATGTACACTTACACTAACTACACAGAAATCTATCTAACACTAAGCTACACTAACCTGGACAAAACAACACAAATCTGAGCTTTTAGAAAAGCTGTTGGGTCTTTTGCTTTGAAAAAAGCAGTTGGTTATAGAAGCAGGAAACTCAGAACTGAAAGCACTATAAGAAGCACAATGCTCTAAGCTCTAAGATCGCAAAACACTGGAAAAACGCACAGAAACACTCCACTCTCTCTAGCCACCTTGTGAATCTGCACTGAAATACTGCTGGGAGTGATCTTATATACTGGTCGTGCAGGCAGGTTCCTATTGGTTGCTATGGAGGTTGCTAACCTCTGACAACTGTGGTAGGAGAACTCTGATTGGCTCTGATGCAAAAGAAGGGCGGAGAAATTATTCGCGAATATTCGTAATACGAATATTCGCAACATAAAAGGATCGCCTCAGCTACTCGGCCCAGGGTCTCTAATCATACCAGCAATGCTTTTAGACGTCGATGGAGATCACTAGGATGTGATCTGTTTTCAAAATAAATTTGAAAAAATACGAATATTCGTAATAGCGAATTTTGACCGCGATATTCGAGTTATTCGCGAATACTCGAATATGCAATATTCATAACGAATATTCGCAATACGAATATTCGTGAGCAACACTAGTGGAGTTCCCCTTAAAATCCACACCAGACCTGAAGGGTCTGGAATTGATATTTGGGGGGAACCCCACGTCATTTTTTTATAGCCGACAATTCATTATAGCCGCGAGTCCGGTTTTAAATTACTTTTTTTCCTTTCAGAAATGACACTTTGTGCAGGGACAGTTCTAAGTACGGGAAACATGCACTTTTACACATGCTAACTTTACACCCCCCCCCCCCCCCAGGTACGAAATTTAAAGTAATATTTCACTTTTATTGTTTCACTTTTAGCATTATTAAATTCACTGCTCCCGAAAAACGTCAGTTTTTAAAACTTTTTTTTGCATTGATACATGTTTCCTGGGGCAGGACCCAGGTCCCCAAACGCTTTTTAGGACAATAACTTGCATATTAGCCTTTAAAATTAGCATTTTAGATTTCTCCCATAGACTTTAACAGGGTGTCCCGCGGCTTTTCGAATTTGCCGCGAACACCCCACATTGTTTGTTGTTCGCCAAACAGGCAATGTTCGAGTCGAGCATGAGTTCGACTCGAACTCGAAGCTTATCCCTAGTGAGGAGAACAAAGACAAGTGTGTCTTGTCTACAGTCAGGCATGGTGGTGGGAGTGTCATGGTCTGGGGCTGCATGAGTGCTGCCGGCACTGGGGAGCTACAGATCATTGAGGGAACCATAAATGCCAACATGTACTGTGACATACTGATGCAGAGCATGATCCCCTACCTTCAGAGACTGGGCCGCAGGGCAGTATTCCAACATGATAATGACCCCAAACTCACCTCCAAGACCACCACTGCCTTGCTAAAGAAGCTGAGGGTAAAGGTGATAGACTGGCCAAGCATGTCTCCAGACCTAAACCCTATTGATCATCTGTGGGGCATCCTCAAACAGAAAGTGGAGGAGCACAAGGTCTCTAACATCCACCAGCTCCATGATGTCGTCATGCAGGAGGGGAAGAGAACTCCAGTGGCAACCTGTGAAGCTCTGCACTGCACTGATGCTTCAACAAAGTGACTGGGTGGGCCAAGGGACCCTGGATGGTGTTGGTAGTGAACAAAGGAAGCATTCACAGCGGACATAATCCTGTTGAGGACGGGGGTCCGTGACAATATCACCACTCAATAATGTGGGCAGGGCCGCAATCAGGAATTATGGGGCCCCTTACACAGCTTCAAGCATGGGCCCCCTGGAGCAGAAGCGGGGGGAGTGTCGCAAGTTGCGATGCAGGGGCGCAAAGAATCGAGAAGCAGGGGGGCTGCGCTGCGAATTAAGGTCGGGAAAAAAAAGGGGGATGCTATCTGGGGCCACTTAGAGGTCGGGGAGGCTTTGGGTGCTGACGAAAAAAAAAAAAGAAAGAGGGTTGCCATCGGGGGGACTGGGGACCACCAGGCCCATTAGAGGTTGGGGGGCTTTGTGTGCTGATGGAAAAAAAAAGGTATGTCATCCAGGACCCTGGGGACCACCGGGCCCCTTAGAGGTCGGGGGGGGGTTTGGGTGCAGACGAAAAAATGTAATAAAACTTTTTTTTAAAAAGGGGGATGCCATCCGGGGCCCTGGGGACCACCGGGCCCCTTACAGGTGTACTGCCTGTACCCCCCTGATGGCAGACCTGAATGTTGGGGGTGAGTGTAACTGGAGGTCCCGGCAAAGGGGCTACCAGATTCCTATATATTCCCCACCTGCAGACTCCCACAACCACCAGGCCAGGGTTGTGGAAAGAGGCTTTCCTAACAAGGCAACTCCCATGTTGAGGGCATGTGCCCTTGTATGGTTCAGGATGGGGCCACACTCTCATCTTCCCCCTTTCTGGGCCAGCGACTACAAGCTCAGAAGGGACTGGTATGGATTTTTAGGGGGACCTCACACACTTTTTTGTTTTTCTTGCATGAAATGACTTCTAAAAATCCAACATGTTTGTCCAAATTCGACCTCAAGGGTCTGGTATGCATTTTATGGCACTCATTTATTTTTTAATTTTGCTGTAGGTTGAGCTACACCAAAAGTGATCTTTACTAAGAAAAAAATGATCTGGTTTACTTTCCAGCAAACAAAATATGGACTCTTGAAGGCATCTGTGAGATATTTTTTAAACAGAAGCTAGAAGGGAAATGCCATTTGCTAGAAATTGAAATCCATTTTACCATTGTAAAGGCCAGTACTTTAAAAAATCACTGCTCTAAACCCGAATGAAATAAAAATTAAAATAAAAATGACCTTGGTACATGTTCCCCAGGACAGTGCCCACCCCATGCTATTTGTTTCACAACCCATTGCCTATTACCCCAATAACTGTCATTTTTGAATGGACAGATTCAGATCCCATTACTTTCAGTGGTGTTCGGGTTCACCATCCAAAATTCTTTGAAGTGCTACAAACATTGCAGGACAGGTCGTCTCATCCCTAGTTCAGAACAGACTTACTTACTCAGGCGGTCAGATCAGATGAGGAGGACAGAGGAGAAAGCAAACAAAAAAAGTAATGCTCACCATTGGCACTTGTAGTCTGGTTTGACCTCGTTCTTCACATCTGAATCACTGGTCATCCAAGTAGTCAGTCTATCCCCACACGGGGCGCCAAATACTGTCCTGACTATGAGGACCACACCCATCTCCAGGAATGAAAGACTCCTTTTTATGTTGATCGAAGCTTTATTTAACACAGGTGTGACAACAATAAAAACAGGAATTTTTCTGATCTTCATGTTACGTAAATCAGCATAGGTAATTGAATCCAATCCCAGATTAAGAGGACACAAAATACATTATACATTAATGACCAATAGGAGGTAGCTTTTTAGTGCAGAAGCAATTGACCAATTTAAGAATTTTATCCCAGATGGACACCTTTTTGTGGATTTCACTAATATCCAAAGAAGGTAAAGGGTCCATTAGTTTCATAAGTTACTAGCGGGTCTTAAAGTCATACAGTTATTAATGAGTTTTATAAAGAAGAATTATCAATGTGTGCTGGGAGAAGGTTTAGCAACTGGGAATATTTGTATATATCCACCATATCTTCTGGCGTATAAGACCACCTTTTACACTTCAATAAATGCCCAAAAATCCGGCGTCGTCTTATACGCTGGGTATAGAATGCTGCCCGATGGATGTCAGCCCCCTGGATGCCCGCTGGATTTCCAGTAATACAGTATGTGGCTTCAGCCACATATAGGGTGCCCACGTGTCCCGGATTGCCCGGGACTGTCTCGCAATTGACATATCTGTCCTGGGTCCCAGGCACCTTCATTCTGGGACAATACAATGTCCCAGAATGAAATAGAGGACACAGCCACCTCCTACTAATAACTACATTTCCGGAACTGAATGCTAGGGTCAGCGCTGCCTGGCATCTTGCAACCAGTGACAATTTACTCTCAGACAGTGAGACCGGGAGCGAGGCCTGCACCTAGTGCAGCACTGCTGTCCCCACCCACCTAGGCACCTCCTCCTTCTCTGGCACCCAGCGGCAAGCAGCAGGTACCGGTGTGATCTTCACTCTCCAGATAGTGACACCACTCCTTTCCTTCTACATACGCGGCTCATGCAGAGGGAGTGACAGCAGCACTGCATCTGGTGGTAGGCTATGGGTGGTAAGTGTCACTGCATCTGGTGGTAGGCTATGGGTGGTAAGTGGCACTGCATCTGGTGGCAAGTGGCACATTCACCTGACAAATAACCTGCCGCCAAATTTCCCATCAACCCCGAGACTACATTACCTCCCGCCTCCCCCCTCATCTTTTTTTGGGGAAGCTGAGAGAGGGGGTGTGTCCCTGAATGTCAGTTTGGAAATGTGGTCACCCTAGCCACATTCAGTATTTGCCGCTGAGCCATTCCTGGCGAGCGATGTATTCTATTAATGAATACAGAGCCTGCTCGGATTGGAGTAACAACCTCTGCCAATCCGAGCAGGCTACATACAGTAGCCTGCTCGGATTGGCTTTGAGAGAGAGAGAGAGAGAGGAACTGGCTGATGATGCTACAGCCTCTGCCAATCCAAGCAGGCTTTGTATTCATTAAAAGAATACATCGCTCGCCATACTTCACAGGGTAAATCCATTCACTGATCTCCCACTACTATACATCCTGCTGTTTGCCTTTGAGGTCCCAGGCACCCAAAAGGAACAGGTGAATCTGGGACATAGGACAGGGGGGTGGTTGTATTACTAGTGAATTTTAATACATTTATTAAATGCATTTTGGTGGACAATTCCCATAGAATGTAACCCAAAAGTGGCATAGGGTTGGTTAGTGAAAATTCTACTTACCAGAGGCGTGGCATCCAAGAGATCTCTGTCTGTGTTATTAATGTTTGATTTACTGTTAGATTTTAAATTTATTAATTTTATGTGATAAATGTTTCTGAATCATTGGTTTAAACATGGTAGCTTTTGAGGACAAGGTCAGTAAAGGACGACGGTACATCTGTTGTAGTGTAGACCACATCTATTCTTGAAGACTTACGTCAGGACAATGGGTGGAGATGTTACTTAAAAATACATAAGAGGGTGTTACATTTATCACCAACCTTCTTTGGAAGCTAGTCAAATTATGCTTAGTTTAGCTTTTAAAACAGTATAAGAACACATGTGGGTTGTGTAGTCAGGAGGGACCTCAGGGTCATCCGACCCGACAGGAAGATGAGGGGTTGGAACCCAACCTGCTGGAAGGGACGTTTCCCAGCAGAGAAGATGTACCATCATTAACATCTAATTCCTGCTTCTGAATTTCCATCCTACCATGATGTTTTACCAAGCTGTAACAATGTAAGCATTGACTGCCTAGCTGTCCTTATCTGTGGAAGAATAAACATCGTATAATGAAGGAAACCTATGTCTGAATATTTTGGGAACAACGCCTGGAGAAGGAGAGTTTTGACACATCGCATGACACGTGTTAGAGGAAAATGTCCCCTCTGTGTTCTCTATCCATCTCTCCCTCCTCCCCGTCATCACTTTTAACATTTACTGTATGACATATCACAGCATGGCGGATGAGTAGCTGGTATTCTTGCTTTGTGTTTTTTATGTTTGTAATGTTTTTTTTTTTAAATGGTGTTGCCTCAGAAAGGGGGGGGGGGGGGGTAGTCTTATACGGCGATATTAACCTAAAACCTATGTTTTCTCTGGAAAAATAGGGGGGGTCGCCTTATACGCTCAGTCGCCTCATACGCCGGCAAATACGGTATATATATATATATATATATATATATATATATATATATATATATATATACAGTACAGACCAAAAGTTTGGACACCCCTTCTCAATCAAAGAGTTTTCTTTATTTTCATGACTATGAAAATTGTAGAGTCACACTGAAGGCATGAAAACTATGAAGGAACACATGCATGGGCGTCCGCTCCATAGGGCAAGGGAGGGTGGTTGCCCCCCCCTGGAATCGCCAGGAGCAGGGCTGGACTGGCCCTGGGGCCGCTTTAAGCACTGCAGTGCTCTCCTCCAGTGGCGGCCCACCCATAGGGGGCGCCCGGGCGCCGCCCCCCCTCCTGTAGGCACAAAAAAAAAAAAAAAAAAAAAAAAAAATATATATATATATATATATATATATATATATATATATATATTTTTTTTTTTCAGTTGCCCCTTTAAGAAACTTGAAAAAAAATTTTTTTTCCCTTTATTTAAAAAATGTTTGAGCGCCGGCCACCATTGCCCTATGAAGCGCCGTGTCAATGCAATCTTTAGATTGCATACATGGTGCTTCATATGCGGCTTTTCAATCCCCGCCTATCGAGCGCATTGCAAAGCGCTGATGAGCTTCCCGTCCCCCTGACAGTGCTTCTATTGGCGCTGGGAGGCGGGAGCATTGTTACTTCCGGCCATTCGTCTTTTAGACGAAAAGCGGAAGTGACGTCACGCGGGAGCGCACATCATTTCATTCAGCCCGAGCGGAACGGTCGGCTAGGTAAGCCGATGGATGCCTGCCTGGGTTTTTGTGTCACATCACGGCTGATGACTTTGGGGGCGATCAAGCCAAGAATCCTGCACTACTTGATCCCCATCCCGATTGGAGCCTGTTATTGTATGTGAAACCTGCTGGGACTTGTAGTTCTCCATCTTCTCATGGAGAAGATGGAGATTGGAGAACTACAAGTCCCAGCAGATTATACATACAATAAGGCTCTGAGGTGGATGGGTGTGGATTGCATGCACCTATCACTCCCCAGGGGGGCAGGATCAGATAACACATGGGCAGTGGCAGTGGATCGCCCACTCAAAGGAGTATCAATCTGAAGGGAAAAAGGTATTCATGTGGTGTTATCTAATCCAGCCCCACCCGCTCATAGGAGTTTGAGCTTGGGCTCTGTATGTATTAAATTTTAAATTACATAATAACAACATTGGTTTTTGTGGTGTTTGGAGGTTTTAGGGTCCTTTCACACGGAGCGGACCGTTTCTGTGTCCGCTCCGTGTGTCCGCCAAAGCTCAGCGGGAATCATCCGTCATCCCCGCTGAGCTGTCGGCGGATAGGGCGGTCCCCGCACACAGTGCAGAGACCGCCCTGTCTCTGCTCTCCCCTATGGGGGATCGGATGCAGACGGACCGTCTGTCCGTCTGCATCCGATCCGTTCCGCCGGACGGAAGAAAAATAGGGTTTCTTCCGTTCGCAAAAGCGGATCCCGACGGACGCGGATGGTCGCGGACGTTAGCGGATGCTCCATCCGCTAACGGACGCGATCCCATAGGGATTCATTACAAGTCCGTAAACGGACTTGTAATGAACTAGTGTGAAAGGACCCTTAAATGGACTGGTTTTGCCTTTTTGCAATCTGTTTTATATACAATACATCCTATATACCGTATTTATCGGCGTATACCGCGCACTATTTTGCCCTGAAAATCAGGGCAAAATCGTGGGTGCGCGATATACGCCGATACCCCGCTTTCCCCGCCACGAGTTTGAATACTGCGCCCGCATATAGCGAGCGCAGTACACTCGTGAATCTTCGGGCAGTCTCGGCGCCTCTCGTACTGACGTCCTGACGTCCTGAGCGTACAGGACGTCAGTGTGAGAGGCGCCCGAGCCTGCCCGAAGATTCACGAGTGTACTGCGCTCGCTATATGCGGGCGCAGTATTCAAAGTCGTGGCGGGAAACGAGCGGGAGGACGCCGCAGAAGGACACCGGACCCGCCGAAGATGGACACCGGACCCGCCGAAGATGGACACCGGACCCGCCGAAGATGGACACCGGACCCGCCGAAGATGGACACCGGACCCGCCGAAGATGGACGCCCGACCCGCCGAAGACGGACGCCGGACCCGCCGAAGAGGACACCCGAAGCCGCAGAAGGACGCCGGACCCGACGAGGCCGCAGATGGACGCCACGCAAGACACCAAAACTGTAAGTACAAAAAAACAAAAAATATTTTTTTCCCACAGGATTGGGGGCCACTTTGGGGGTGCGCGGTATACGCCAGAGCGCGTTATACCGCGATAAATACGGTATTTTGATAGCATACTGTCTGGGGTCACTGTATACCAATATTTTGGGAATCTGCCCACTTGTTTGTGAGATTGTCTTTCTGGTATGTTGATCCATACATGGCCTTGTAAAATGACAGATGTAATATAAGTCCTCTGGAGATTCCCCTTCATTAGGGTGAGTCACCTAATCTGATCATGTAATACATATATGCTTATTTGCCTTGAACTGCATACATGTGTGCTTGGTTGCATCGGACACCCATCCACCTAGGAGCCTTATATTCTAACCTGCTGTTACTTGTAGTTCTCCATCTTCTCCTGGGGCTCAGGTGCATGCAATCCACCATCTATGGGACTACAAGTCCCCGCAGTGAGAAAAACTGGACAAAGATGGCGGATAGCATGTACCTGAGCCCCAGGAAACAATGGAGAACTACAAGGAGGATGAGTGGCCATTCCTTTTTTTTTAATGCTGGGACTTGTAGTAGTGTTGTACTTGTAAGAAGAAGAGGCTGGAGCCTGGAGGAGTTTGTCTGTCTGCCCTGCCACCCTGTGTTAGTCTGGGGGGGGGGCGGGTTGATTGCTGTGTCCATCACCCCCCTGCCATGTGTATAGTGTAGCACTGTAGCTGACCTGATTGGGGGGTTGCAGAATTCAGATACGTGCTATTTACAGGGTGCAGATATGTGCTATTTACAGGGTGCAGAATGCACATACGTGCTATTTACAGGTTGCTGATATGTGCTATTTACAGGTTGCTGATATGTGCTATTTACAGGTTGCTGATATGTGCTATTTACAGGTTGCTGATATGTGCTATTTACAGGTTGCTGATATGTGCTATTTACAGGTTGCAGAATGCATATATATGCTATGTACAGGTTGCTGATATATGCTATTTACAGGTTGCTGATATGTGCTATTTACAGGGTGCAGAATGCAGATATGTGCTATTTACAGGGTGCAGAATGCAGATATGTGCTATTTACAGGGTGCAGAATGCAGATATGTGCTATTTACAGGGTGCAGAATGCAGATATATGCTATGTACAGGTTGCTGATATGTGCTATTTACAGGGTGCAGAATGCAGATATGTGCTATTTACAGGGTGCTGATATGTGCTATTTACAGGGTGCAGGATGCAGATCTGTGCTATTTACAGGGTGCTGATATATGCTATGTACAGGTTGCTGATATGTGCTATTTACAGGGTGCTGATATGTGCTATTTACAGGTTGCTGATATGTGCTATTTACAGGTTGCAGAATGCATATATATGCTATGTACAGGTTGCTGATATATGCTATGTACAGGTTGCTGATATGTGCTATTTACAGGGTGCAGAATGCAGATATATGCTATTTACAGGTTGCAGAATACAGATATGTGCTATTTACAGGGTGCAGAATACAGATATGTGCTATTTACAGGGTGCAGAATGCAGATATGTGCTATTTACAGGGTGCAGAATGCAGATATATGCTATGTACAGGTTGCTGATATGTGCTATTTACAGGGTGCAGAATGCAGATATGTGCTATTTACAGGGTGCTGATATGTGCTATTTACAGGGTGCAGAAGGCAGATATGTGCTATTTACAGGGTGCAGAATGCAGATATGTGCTATGTACAGGTTGCTGATATGTGCTATTTACAGGGTGCAGGATGCAGATCTGTGCTATTTACAGGGTGCTGAATGCAGATATATGCTATTTACATGGTGCAGAATGCAGATACTTGCGATTTACAGGTGGGAAACCCTCATTATGGGCACAGGGAGGCTGCATATGATGTGCACAGTGAGGCTGCATTTGAAGAAATATAAACTTGCATTTGGCTGCTGTACCTATCTCTCTTTTAAACTTACCCAGATTCTCATTTGACTCATAGGTACTGATCATTGTGGATTTTTTTTTTGTCAAAATGACTGAAAATTTAGTTCCATCTTTGAAACTATTTCCCTTCACAAGGCGTTCTTATGAAGAAAAAAAGAGGATAAAGGAGCTTGGACCAAATCAACCCAAAATGCAAATACAGCAGAGGTCAAGTGATCGTGGTCGAGTTTACACTCGAAGCTTTTCCCCCACTTCATATAGCAAATGGAGGTGGCTGGCTGGGTGCTCAGGTGCATGCAATCCACCATCTATGGGACTACAAGTCCCCGCAGTGAGAAAAACTGGACAAAGATGGCGGATAGCATGTACCTGAGCCCCAGGAAACAATGGAGAACTACAAGGAGGATGAGTGGCCATTCCTTTTTTTTTAATGCTGGGACTTGTAGTAGTGTTGTACTTGTAAGAAGAAGAGGCTGGAGCCTGGAGGAGTTTGTCTGTCTGCCCTGCCACCCTGTGTTAGTCTGGGGGGGGGGCGGGTTGATTGCTGTGTCCATCACCCCCCTGCCATGTGTATAGTGTAGCACTGTAGCTGACCTGATTGGGGGGTTGCAGAATTCAGATACGTGCTATTTACAGGGTGCAGATATGTGCTATTTACAGGGTGCAGAATGCACATACGTGCTATTTACAGGTTGCTGATATGTGCTATTTACAGGTTGCTGATATGTGCTATTTACAGGTTGCTGATATGTGCTATTTACAGGTTGCTGATATGTGCTATTTACAGGTTGCTGATATGTGCTATTTACAGGTTGCAGAATGCATATATATGCTATGTACAGGTTGCTGATATATGCTATTTACAGGTTGCTGATATGTGCTATTTACAGGGTGCAGAATGCAGATATGTGCTATTTACAGGGTGCAGAATGCAGATATGTGCTATTTACAGGGTGCAGAATGCAGATATGTGCTATTTACAGGGTGCAGAATGCAGATATATGCTATGTACAGGTTGCTGATATGTGCTATTTACAGGGTGCAGAATGCAGATATGTGCTATTTACAGGGTGCTGATATGTGCTATTTACAGGGTGCAGGATGCAGATCTGTGCTATTTACAGGGTGCTGATATATGCTATGTACAGGTTGCTGATATGTGCTATTTACAGGGTGCTGATATGTGCTATTTACAGGTTGCTGATATGTGCTATTTACAGGTTGCAGAATGCATATATATGCTATGTACAGGTTGCTGATATATGCTATGTACAGGTTGCTGATATGTGCTATTTACAGGGTGCAGAATGCAGATATATGCTATTTACAGGTTGCAGAATACAGATATGTGCTATTTACAGGGTGCAGAATACAGATATGTGCTATTTACAGGGTGCAGAATGCAGATATGTGCTATTTACAGGGTGCAGAATGCAGATATATGCTATGTACAGGTTGCTGATATGTGCTATTTACAGGGTGCAGAATGCAGATATGTGCTATTTACAGGGTGCTGATATGTGCTATTTACAGGGTGCAGAAGGCAGATATGTGCTATTTACAGGGTGCAGAATGCAGATATGTGCTATGTACAGGTTGCTGATATGTGCTATTTACAGGGTGCAGGATGCAGATCTGTGCTATTTACAGGGTGCTGAATGCAGATATATGCTATTTACATGGTGCAGAATGCAGATACTTGCGATTTACAGGTGGGAAACCCTCATTATGGGCACAGGGAGGCTGCATATGATGTGCACAGTGAGGCTGCATTTGAAGAAATATAAACTTGCATTTGGCTGCTGTACCTATCTCTCTTTTAAACTTACCCAGATTCTCATTTGACTCATAGGTACTGATCATTGTGGATTTTTTTTTTGTCAAAATGACTGAAAATTTAGTTCCATCTTTGAAACTATTTCCCTTCACAAGGCGTTCTTATGAAGAAAAAAAGAGGATAAAGGAGCTTGGACCAAATCAACCCAAAATGCAAATACAGCAGAGGTCAAGTGATCGTGGTCGAGTTTACACTCGAAGCTTTTCCCCCACTTCATATAGCAAATGGAGGTGGCTGGCTGGATGTGATGTGACCAATGCCTATTATTGTTTTCCCTGTTTGCTCTTTCAAAGTCCTGGCACTGACAAATTGTGGATTTCAACAGGGGTTTGCGACCTAAAACATCTCACCGACAAGTGCAAGCGGCATCAAATGACCCAAAGCCATATGGACAACCGTGTGAAGCTTGAGTTTTTTGGGAATAGTAGCATTAGCGAACAGCTAAATGAAGGCAACAGAATTGCCGTTGTAAGACACAATGAAGAGGTCACAAAAAATCGTCACATCCTGTCTAGAATAATAGACTGTGTGAAATTTTGTGGTGCATTTGAGCTGGCTTTGCGTGGCCATGACGAGAGCGAGGGATCAGAGAATCCTGGCATATTCTGTGGCTTGGTAGATTTTGTTGCTTCTCTTGATGGAGTTTTGAAAGAGCACCTTGAGAATGCCACTGTTTTTAAGGGAACTTCAAAAACTGTGCAGAACGAGCTGTTGGACTGTATGTTGTCTGTTGTGAAGGAGCACATTATTGAAGAAGCACGGAGCAGTGATTTTATCTCAATCCAGGCAGACGAGACCATGGATATTGCCACTTATTGCCAACTTGTAATTGTACTGCGCTACATTGATGCCAAAAACCACGTGCAGGAGAGGTTTTTGGAGTTTATTCCTCTGCAATATACTACAGCAGATTCCATCGCTACAGCACTACAAGAGCGCCTTGCTGTCATCCTTCCAGAGGATCAGAAACATAAGCTGATCTCCCAAGCTTATGATGGAGCGAGCGTGATGAGGGGTGCCACTGCAGGTGTTCAGAAGAAGATACAAGATGTGTACCCAAATGCCCATTATATCCACTGCTATGCACATCAGCTGAACTTAATAATGCAACAAGCCACTTCTCAAATGCCCAAAGTGAGACTATTTTTTGGAAACCTTGGAGGATTTGCCAGCTTTTTTTCCAGATCACCCAAGCGCACAGATGTGCTTGATAAAATAGTTGCCCATAGACTACCGACATCAAGCAGTGTCAGATGGAACTTCCACAGCCGTGCCATCAATACGGTGTTTGAGCACAGAGAGGACCTCATCCGCTGTTTTAAAGAAATCCGAGACTCAGGTGACTTTGACCCTATTACCATGAGCGTGGCAGCAGGCTTTGCCGCGCTACTGGATGATCAGGATTTTAAATATTTTCTGACGCTTTTCCACACCATCATGCCCCATGTGGACCTCCTCTACGCCAAACTCCAGAAAAAGGATATAGATTCAGTCCACATTAAGGGGAGCATCCAGCAGTTCCAGAAGGACATACAGAAGATCAGGTAGTAATTGTATTCCTCCCTTTACATGTGGTGTTGTTGTTTTTATTATTATTATTTTTATTATTATTGTTCATACATTTTGCAGAGATTCTATCCCATCCCTGGTTGGCCCAAGCAGTCAAGGTGTTTCTCAACCGAGGAGTCGGTGCTCGCTGAATACCGGAGAACATAAACGCATTGCATCTGAGGTGAGTTTTTATTGCAATATTTTTCTTTTTGATAGCTGTTATAGATATGAAGATTGTAAAGAAAAATATTTTTCTTACAATATTCATATATAAAAATGATGTGATCTAAAAGGATTTGTTCTTCCCTCTAGTGGATAACATGAGTATTACAGCCTTCATCTGTGTTAGCTGCTTGAGCATCAGAAATGCATGAAACCTGACATATTTACAAAGAATGTCTTGTTCATGTGTATTTAGTTCTGAGAAGTTATGGATTCAAAACCACTGAAACTGATCTCCCTTTATAACTTAAAACTGAACATTTAAAATTACTATTTTTAAGTTGTGAAGGGAGATCAGTTTGTCAAGTTTCCTGCATTTCTGATGCTCATGGAGCTAACAGAGATGACATTGACATTTGTCTTCACTACATAATTTTTTTTTTCTCCTTCAATCCATAGGTCTGCGATACCATACTCTTGCACACCATGCAACGTTTCTCCTTCACAAACCACCTTGTTAGTGCCACCTTGCTTCAAGCAGACAAGTTTGAACAGTACGCAATGGAGTTTCCGGAGGATGCACTGAGTAATACTTTGAAGGCCTATCCACTGCTCAATAAAAGCAAGTTAAAGACAGAGCTTGGTCTCATCTACCGCACAGACGAGTTCAAAGAATGTAATGGTGCTGTGGCCCTATTGCAGCTGTTTATGAAGAACAATCTTAAAGAAGATTTTAATGAGACTGTCACTCTTCTGAAGATCCTGATCACCACACCCATGACCACAGCAGAAGCTGAGAGGTGCTTCTCAACCTTAAAAAGGATAAAGACTTTTTTGAGAAATAGCATGACCCAGGAAAGGCTGAATACATTGGCCATGCTGTCCATGGAAAAGAGAGTGGTGACAGAGATGACTGATTTCAACCAGAAGGTCATTGAAAAATTTGCAAGCCAGAAAGAAAGGCGAGCAAAATTTATTTTCAAATAATTATACTGGTGTGAATGTGGCGTTCATTTGTATTCAGTCATCTTTACTTTGATTACGAGTTTTTTGGTTGCTGTTTGTTGTGCAATAAAGTTTGTTTACTGTTTTAAAACAAAATCACTGATTTGTGGTACATTTATTGCATTCTTTAACAATTGACTTAAACATTTTAAAGTTTTCTATATTTTATCTAGCAGGAATGACACATAATCACCTGCTAAATGCTCATTTAGAGTCCTTCATTACTATCAATGTAATTTTTCAGTTTGTTTGCGCCGATCTGTAAGGCTGCGCTATATACCATGATCTGTGATGCTGGGGCTATATACTCTGTCCTGTGATGCTGAGCTGCATACTCCTGAAACTATGGGTGGAAGGAAGTGGAATACAGCGGACAAAGTAGGTGGATTATATAAGGGGTGTGGTTTACAAGAAGTGGGAGGGGCCAATTGTGGAGGGGCGGGGTCTTGCGCCCCCCCATCCTAAAACTTCACCAGCCGCCACTGCAGCCTCTGTCCTCGGCGCTTGTATTGTATGTCACAGAGCTGGGTCTGTGTGCAAGGTCCCGCCCCCCTAGTTCGGCTCCTCTGATAGTCTTCTAGTGTTCCACATGAGGTTGGGAAGGTATCAGCGCTTTCCTGATTCAGTCTGCATGTATACAACTTTCCCTCTCCTAGACAGTCTTCTCTCCCCCTCTCCAGCCATTTCTATCCTGCTTTCACTTTCACAGTGTCCCGATGTTTGTGGGAGATCACCACCTCGGCCCCCCCCTCCCCCAGCCTCCTGTTATCTCTCCCTGCTTTAGACAATCTATTCCTGCTCTGTATAGTGACCCCCCCCTCCTGTCCTGTGCTCTTCTCTCGGACCCCCTCCTCTCTCTACCTGCACAGCAAAACGGAGTGATGTTTTCTCCTGTCTCTGTGCTGCTGAACCTGCCTCTACTCAGCCCAGCCAACAGGTAATAACAGTGACACTTTCAGGCTTCATATCACTGCTAATTGTAATATAACAATCGGATATATTGTCTGTACACAATGAGCTTTTCCTTCTGTGCTCTTTGGTCATCACCCTTCTTAACATGGATAAACATTGTCTTTTTCTCCCCTTTCTCCCAATCCCCCGCTTTACCCTCATTGTTTAGAGTGTTAGATTACACTGTTGTTAAGCCTCCACAGTATAGTATTTACAATGTTCTTCCTCATTGTTTGTACAATATATCTCTTTTTTGTTGAAAAATAAGATGCTATAATATGTTGTGTTAATCTGTACTTATACATTTTGAAAACCTAATAAAAATATTTGGATACATATCACTGCTAATTGTGAAGACAAGACAACTGTTATTTCAGATTCTATTTTTAGTAGGGGCCCATTCACAAGGGGTGCAAACATGCATCTCCCATGCAGGGCTGGCATTTATCAGCACAGGGGGTACATAGGTGTTGTGCACATCCCTGTGTCATCACCCCATTCATATCTACTAGGATGTGAGTCTGCATGGACACAGCCTATATGTATCCTAATATGACATGCAGGTGCGGGTCCCTATAGAAGTGAATGGGATGCTGGCACAGAGATGGCACACAATGCCCGTACATCCCTGTGCTGAAAAGAGAGGACACAGGACACCACATGTGAGTGTGGGCCCTAAAGAATTAGTGTGCACGGAGGCTAGCTCCCCAGGCATACGAAGACAGGAGCTACTAAACCTGCCCATTGATGGATGGAAATGTAACGGGTCCAGCAAGGACCGGACAAGTTTTAATCCTTCTGTAGTCATTCTTGCTAAAGAGACATCAATTTAATGATCAACTTCTCTCAAGCCAGCAGAAATGTTTCTTTAGATTTGTAGCTCCGACATCGCTGTCTCAGCGGAAAGGGTTCCCTTACCCACCTTAGTTGTGTGGATTGGGGGATCCATTCAATTTTTCAGACAAAAATAAAAACGTTTTTATCTATGGCCAGCCTCGAGCTTACCATACGTTATACAATCTGATTGTACAATATCTTTTGGATCTACCACCAACTATGTAGTACAAAGGCCTGCCTGATTGGATACTACTTAAATGAATTGTTTAGGTTGTCCATATATTAAATAGTTTTTGTAAATCTAAAGGAGATTGTGCAGAGATTGTACAATCAGATTGTATAGTGTATGCTATACCTACAGTATAGTGTTCTTGTGCATGAGTACTAACAGTGGCAAATGTTTTCCCTGTTATCTTTATTCTCACCTATGCAGATTTGTTTGCCCAGGAACTTGGTCTTTGTGTCTAGGGTTGCACCAATACCTGTTTTGTACCAACAATACTTGTGCTCAAGTACTCGCTGATACCAGTTGCCAATACCTTTGCGGTGCGATTTGAGCCCATACGAAATGACTGGGCTTAAATCGCACTGTAAAGAATCACATGTGATTTGAACAGGAATGTGGTGCGATTCCTGTCTGAATCACATGTGGTTTCCTGCACCACTCCTGTGTGAACCCTGGCTGAAGTCATTATGACAAGCCGGGGTTAACACAGGAGCGGTGTGAGAAAGAGCATGTGATTCAGACAGCAATCGCACCACATTCCTGTTCAAATCACATGTGATTCTTTACAGTGCGATTTAAGCCCAGTCATTTCGTATGGGCTCAAATCGCACCGCAAAGGTATTGGCAACTGGTATCAGCGAGTACTTGAGCACAAGTATTGTTGGTACAAAACAGGTATTGGTGCAACCCTAGTGTGTACCCAGCTTTAGACAATGTGTCCGTAGACTAGAGTTGTAGCCTACAGCATAGTTTCTAGTTGTCCCTTATTTAGAGTGCCTGTCCCTCTTCTGGAATCAAATCTATTTGTCCCTCATTCCGAAAGGTTCCTCTTAAATAAATATAAAATATAGTGTAGTGTTTCAGTAAAGGGAAAGGGGTGCTGTGTAATATAAAGGGGTCCAGTGTTGCAGGGGGCTGTGTAATATAAAGGGTCCAGAGGTGCAGGGTCCTGTGTAATGTAAAGGGGTCCAGAGGTGCAGGGTGCTGTGTAATGTAATGGAGTCCAGAGGTGCAGGGTGCTGTGTAACGTAAAGTGGGCCAGTGTTGCAGGGTGCTGTGTAACGTAAAGGGGGCCAGTGATGCAGGGTGCTGTGTAATGTAAAGGGGGCCAGTGATGCAGGGGGCTGTGTAATGTAAAGGGGGCCAGTGATGCAGGGTGCTGTGTAATGTAAAGGGGGCCAGTGATGCAGGGGGCTGTGTAATGTAAAGGGGGCCAGTGATGCAGGGTGCTGTGTAATGTAAAGGGGGCCAGTGATGCAGGGGGCTGTGTAATGTAAAGGGGTCCAGTGATGCAGGGTGCTGTGTAATGTAAAGGGGGCCAGTGATGCAGGGTGCTGTGTAATGTAAAGGGGTCCAGTGATGCAGGGTGCTGTGTAATGTAAAGGGGGCCAGTGATGCAGGGGGCTGTGTAATGTAAAGGGGGCCAGTGATGCAGGGTGCTGTGTAATGTAAAGGGGGCCAGTGATGCAGGGTGCTGTATAATGTAAAGGGGGCCAGTGATGCAGGGTGCTGTGTAATGTAAAGGGGGCCAGTGATGCAGGGTGCTGTGTAATGTAAAGGGGGCCAGTGATGCAGGGTGCTGTATAATGTAAAGGGGGCCAGTGATGCAGGGTGCTGTGTAATGTAAAGGGGGCCAGTGATGCAGGGTGCTGTGTAATGTAAAGGGGGCCAGTGATGCAGGGGGCTGTGTAATGTAAAGGGGGCCAGTGATGCAGGGTGCTGTGTAATGTAAAGGGGGCCAGTGATGCAGGGGGCTGTGTAATGTAAAGGGGGCCAGTGATGCAGGGTGCTGTGTAATGTAAAGGGGGCCAGTGATGCAGGGGGCTGTGTAATGTAAAGGGGGCCAGTGATGCAGGGTGCTGTGTAATGTAAAGGGGGCCAGTGATGCAGGGTGCTGTGTAATGTAAAGGGGGCCAGTGATGCAGGGGGCTGTGTAATGTAAAGGGGGCCAGTGATGCAGGGTGCTGTATAATGTAAAGGGGGCCAGTGATGCAGGGTGCTGTGTAATGTAAAGGGGGCCAGTGATGCAGGGTGCTGTGTAATGTAAAGGGGGCCAGTGATGCAGGGGGCTGTGTAATGTAAAGGGGGCCAGTGATGCAGGGTGCTGTGTAATGTAAAGGGGGCCAGTGATGCAGGGGGCTGTGTAATGTAAAGGGGGCCAGTGATGCAGGGTGCTGTGTAATGTAAAGGGGGCCAGAGGTGCAGTTGTGGAAACAAAAGAGATATTAAAAATATGCAGGGGGCACAGTGGGGTGTTTTTTACATTTTAACATGGGGGGTCGCTTCTAACCCCTGTCAGCGGTCAAAGAAAGGGTAAAATGCAACTGTGTATTACCGCTGCCGAAGCGCCCCCCCCTGAAAATATTTCAGCGGACGCCCATGAACACGTGTGGAATTATACATAACAAAAAGTGTGAAACAACTGAAAATATATTTCATATTCTCGGTTCCACCTTTTGCAGCAGACACATCTCTAGAACTGGTAAGAGGAGACGGTGTGAATCCGGCCTTCATGGTAGAATATCTGCTAGGAAACCACTGCTAAAGAAAGGCAACAAGCAGAAGAGACTTGTTTGGGATAAAGAACACAAGGGATGGACATTAGACCAGTGGAAATCTGTGCTTTGGTCTGATGAGTCCAAACTTGAGATCTTTGGTTCCAACCCCCGTGTCTTTGTGCGACGCAGAAAAGGTGAACGGATGGACTCTACATGCCCGGTTCCCACTGTGAAGCATGGAGGAGGAGGTGTGGGGGTGTGGGGGTGCTTTGCTGGTGACACTGTTGGGGATTTATTCAAAATTAAAGGCATAATGAACCAGCATGGCTACCACAGCATCTTGCAGCGGCACGCTATTCCATCCGGTTTGCGTTTAGTTGGACCATCATTTATTTTTCAACAGGACAATGACCCCAAACACACCTCCAGGCGGGGGAAGGGCCAAGAAGGAGAGTGATGGGGTGCTGCGCCAGGTGACTACCTCTTGAAGCTCATCAAGAGAATGCCAAGAGTGTGCCAAGCAGTAATCAAAGCAAAAGGTGGCTACTTTGAAAAACCTAGAATATGAAATCTATTTTATTTATTTTTATATTTAGTTTTGATGACTTCAGTGTGAATCTACAATCTTCATAGTCATGAAAATAAAGAAAACTCTTTGAATGAGAAGGGGTGTCCAAACTTTTGGTCTGTACTGTATATAGTTTAGAATAAGAAATAAGATTAGTGTGTATGTAATATTGTTTCTGTAATTTGTCTAGAGGTAAATGTATATGACAGGCTTTGCCTAAGGATATCTAATACATTTGTAAGTTCCCTTTTGACATGCAAGACTGCTGGGTGAGGATGTGCTAAGGGAGACCTCTGCTGTTTACCTACTGTAGCTTAAAGGGTCACTAAAGGAATTTTTTTTTTTAGCTAAATAGCTTCCTTTACCTTACTGCAGTACTGGTTTCATGTCCTCATTGTTCGTTTTTACTTTGAAGTAGCTGTAATTCTGCTGTGATCTCCACACTTCCTGGTTGCCTGTTTACTTATAACCATCGTACTGGGAGCTTTCTCACGGTGGTCTAAGCTGTCATTACTGTGTGTCTAAAACTCCTCAGAACCAATCAGATTAATTTTAAAAACAAAACACTGCCCTGGATTTGTTTGTTTTTGTTCTGTGAGTCTTCCCGACTCACCTCTCACCCGGAACTTCATGTATGTACATTTAAAACCAAAGTGAAACTAGAGGCACATTATATGATAGATTAAATTCAATTTTTAATCATTTTTAAAAGGAATCAGTTAACTTTTATGTCTCTATACCCAATAAACAGTCATTTCAGCAAAAAATAATTTTTCCTTTAGTGACCCTTTAATATTCAAAGGCCAGGAAGAGATACCATCTGAGTGTGTAGTCTTAACGGGGCCAAATTCATTAGCTAGCTCAGTGGTTCTCAACTTTCTAGTGCCGTGACCCCTTGATAAAATTTCCCAAGTTGTGGGGACCCCTAACAGTAAAATTATTTTCGTAGCGTTGGGTTGTCAGCACCTAAGGCAAGACAAGTAATTTTTATTCTGCTGAGAAAACCGGTCGTGTGTACACTTTTCGCTGAGGAAACCGACGAGGATCTCGTCGAGCCAAAAAGAGAACATGTTCTCTATTTCCTCGTTAGTCAATGGGAAAAGTTGGCTCGGCGAGATCCTCGGCGGCTTCACAAGGAACTCGACGAGCAAAACCGTCGAGTTTCTCGGACGTGTATACGGGGCCATACAGTATTAAAATCCCTTATGTTACATTTTGGGATGTACCACTCTCTCTTTGTTCTCCCTTCTTTCCCTTTTATCTCTCTCTATCTTAATTTCTTGTTTTTTCCCCCCTCCCCCTCTCTAGCCATCTTTCTTATTCTTTCTCTCCCGTTTTCTTTCTTCCTCCCCCTCTTTTCATCTCCCTGCCATGTATTCTCTATTTGTATTCCTTCTCTTACTCCTTGGTGGGGGGGGGGGGGGGGTGGAATGCACCCAGGCGCCTGCAGCAGCGCTGTATCCTGGCCTAGGCCAAGGGCAGCACTTTGCAGGGGGGCAGCACGGAAAGAGTCCCCGCCGGCTTGCGCTACACTGTTAGTGTAGCAGCAGTCTTATGGGGCGGACTGGGCTGAGAGGCAAATTTGTCTACCGCCCCCATAAAGTGGCCACACTGCTTCTGGTATGCAGGCGGCCGGCATTCTGCAACTGTGGGGGGGGGGGGGGGTTCTGCTGCACCATTGGCATGGTTATATCTTCTTAGTCCTCTCCATAAAATTATCAGAAATTTGTGCTTAAAGTAGAACTATAGGCAACACTTTATTTTTAATTTTGGATAGATTAGGGGGGGGGGGGGGTTATAGCCCCTGTCAGTTTATTTTTTACCACCCCCCTGTCCCATTGCAGAAATTTCCCTTCACTTCCTACCCCATAGCCAAACAGGAAGTGAGAGGAAATCTATGCAAATTAAGGGAATTCATTGCCCCCCCAACCGGCCCTCAAAACTAGTGTCCCCACTCATTTTTTAGGGCGGGTCTTAAACAGAAAGGGGCGTGGCCTTGCCAGGAAGGGGTGTGTCATATTTAAATTAGGGGGTGCGCGAGTTTAGTCAGGCCTAGGGCAGCACAAAACCTAAATACACCACTGGCCTGCAGAGGTGGGGGCGCTGAACATCTAAAAGACTCTCTAACAGAAGCCCTCTATGTGTCCATCACAGAGGCCCCCCTCCAGGTCCCAATAAAGTACTCTGCTTCTCTTCCTGTATTTTGTTTATTGTTAAGAGATCATGTAAGGATCCCAGGTAATGAAGACTTTGTGGGGGGCATCTCTGTGGTTGAGTCATTGCCATATAAACATTTGTAAAGGGGAGGAGTTAGTAAAATGATGACGCCCATGTGGGGGCACCAGAAATATTTCTGCACCCAGGTGCCTGTGACCCTAGGATCGGCCCTGGTGGAATGGGATAAGTGGCAGTGCTGGTGGGGAGTTCTGATCAGCCAACTTAGGAGCTCTTGATGAAGGTCATCTGCTGATCTGAGAACTGTAGTGGGGACTTTTAATGGCAACTCTAATCACAGGTAGTGTTACTCACTGTGTCTCCGGCTTTGTGGTGTCTCTTAGCAGTGACACCTATGCCGAAATCAGGAGACAGGGTCTCCTCTAGCCCCTCCCACTTTACATTCCTCACCAGTCAGCTGACCTCTAGTCTCTGCCCCCCAGCCATGCCGTGAACTGAATGGGTGGCTACGAAGAGGCTGAGTGGGCGGCCGTAGGCTCCAGGGACATCCCTGCTGGGTGATTGCAAAAAAGTCTGGGAGAGCGGTGTAGGCTTCAAGAACAGCCCAGGATTTGGTGACCCCTGGCAAATCATCATTCGACCCCCAGGTTGAGAACTACTGAGCTAGATAAAGGCTTTTTTATTCCTCTGTGTTAATCAACCATTTATCCACTTCAAAGGGTGTTTGATATGCTGTGAACATTTCTTTCATCTGTTCAGGAAGGGACAATTTTCCTCAGCTATTACCATGCCTAGTTAGGTGCCCCATTCAAGAGAAGGTGATGACCTTCAGTTGAATTAATTTCTCTTCAAACTAAATATCACTAACCCAAGAAGAGGAGGAGCTATTGAGGGGAAATTAAGTTATGAGGGAATTATCCAATCTTGGAGGAGATACACCTGGAGGGAGGAGAGGGCTAACAGAATTACCAATCAGAGTGGCCCTGTCCAAGTCAATGAGAGATGGGCCTATATTAACAGTAGTCCCAAGCACAATAGTTGGAGATCATGAATCTGACCTGGGCCCAGAAGCATTAATAGAGGTAAATATCAGATCATCTCCCAGCACCTAAAGGTATACCTGCTTGTCATATGTTGGTTTTCTATTTGTAGTGTGATGAATATACTCTATGGGCCAGATTCACAGAAGAGATACAACGGCGTATCTCCCGGTAAGTGCTTTGAGGATCAGGCACTTACACTGAAAACTTGTGGTGGTGTAACGTAAACGGGTTACGTTATGCCGCCGCAATTATTCGTGAATCTGGCCCAATATTCTTGTATTTTAACCTAATATTTCCTCCCTTGCTTAAGACTATAGATATTTTCTGTGTATTAGATAGACATGTGAAATTCGTTTAGTTTCGAATTCATTTTTTAACTAATTTTGAGAAATTTGTTAATTCCGAATTTTCAGAGTTACGAATTTTAGAATTTACGAATTTTCAGAATTCTGAATTTCCGAATTTTTTGTGAAATTTCGAAAATTCGAAATTGCAAAATTCGAAAATCTATAATTCGAAAATGGGAAATTTCAAAATTCCGAATTTTTAGAATTTCAGAATTTCCCCAGTTTCTTTTCGTTTCATTTGTTTTTTTGCTTTTTTCGGAAATTCAGGAAATTCCAAAAATTCTTTTTTTTTTTTTGTTTTATTGTTTTTTTGCTTTTTTGGAAATTCAAAAATGCGGAATTTGGAAATTCTGAATTTTCGAATTTCAAAATTCTTAATTTCCGAAAAAAGCAAAACAAAGAATAAAACAATTTTTTTTTTTTAGAATTTCCCAAATTTCCGAAAAAAGCTAAAAAACGAAAGAAACGAAAAACATTTTTTTTTTTTAGAATTTCCCAAATGAATTTTTCGGCAGTGCACATGTCTTGTATTAGATAGACTTTTACCGATACTCTAATAAATGTTATTATGTTAACGCTTTCACTTCTGGTCAAAAGAACTCTCATTTAACTCACATCATATCTTTGAGATATTACATCTTAAATATATATTTTAAAGGTAACAATATATATATAAAAATGGCAGATAACTGTGTTTCACACAATGAGGGCAAATCTACAAATCCAGCACAGAAGATGTTTCAGTAGCTGTCATCATAGTACATTTCCATCTCCACCTGATCTCTTCTCCTCATACTCCTCTCACTCCGATTCTTCTCATTCTTCATCTTCCTCAGGTCATTGACCATAAAGATGAAGAGCCCGGTGTAGAGGACAAAGACCGCACCATGTGACAGGAAGTGACCCCAACCTGACCACATCCCAGAATGACTTTCTCCTAAATGGAGATAATGGGGTACAATGAGAGAGTTGTACAGAATAATAATATTATATATCAAACCCAATCAGATCTTCAGTCCAGCAGAGGCCCACAGCGCACTTCCAGCACAAACACAGGTACACATATATGCGGCCCCACGGATAAAGACCCACTTCTGTGAACCTGCATATATTTGTGTACAGTCGGTGGGAAGGAATTAAAAGGATTTTTGGGGGTACAGATTTGTGCACACGGGCCGGACACATAAGATAATGTCCCCCAGCACTGCAATTCACACAACTCAGCATAGTTTGTTAAAGTAGATGTAACCCCGACCACTAGATGCCTCACCATGATAAATTCACTTGGAAAGCCTATTTTTATTTAATGGTGGGTAATAGTGATAGTGACAACGCTCTGCACCACCCCCCGACAATCTCCTGTTTGTACCTCCCCCGGTCACATGATCTCCAAACGGAAACCATAGGATTCTGTGCCAATGAACAATGTCCAGGAATATTCCACTGCTGTCACCCTGTAACCCAGGGGTACCCAACCTTTTGAAGAGCGAGGGCCACTTAACCGCTTGCCGACAAGCCGCCGCAGTTCTACGGCGGCAGGTCGGCTCTACTGGGCGAGAGCACGTAGCTGTATGTCATCTCTCCCAGCAGCCAATGGGGGCGCGCGCGCCACTGTTCGCTCCTGACTCCCGCGCGCATGCCGGCAGTCGCGATCACCGCCGGGCACCCACGATCGCTCGTTACAGAGCGAGAACCGGGAGCTGTGTGTGTAAACACACAGCTCCCGGTCCTGTCAGGGGAAAAATGCCTGACCGGCGGTGTATGAACAGCGATCAGTCAATTCCCCTAGTGAGTCCACCCCCCCTACAGTTAGAACACACCCAGGGAACATACTTAACCCCTTCCCCACCCCCTAGTGTTAACCCCTTTCCTGCCAGTGGCATTTTTATAGTAATTTTAATGGTCACCACCATTTAGGATATTCCCATTCCATCAACCCAAGACAGCTTCCGACACTCCACAATCCAGCAGACACGATCCATAAGAATTCCCTCAGAGAAACTAGACATACGCTCTGTGTTCTGAGTCAAATGAATGAATACTTTTAATGGTAACTTAGCTTTCTTATATACAGTTTTAGAAACCAAGTGAACAATGAATCAACTCCACCCACAAGGCACTTCAATACACACTCTCTTAGACAATTAAATTCAGTTGAGTTAATTATCCCCCAGACGTTCCGTCTCCGACAATAAGTGATTCACCTGCATAATACACATTCCTTTACTAAACATAATTGACATGCTAATTCCCTACCCCTGAAAGGAGACATCTGACCTTTAGACTGCTAACTCACAACACCTCTATCATCAATAGACTTTTCACACAAAACAGTATTAGCATTGAATGAGACATTCTTATTGACCGGTTGGGGGTCAGAATGAAATCACCTGTAATATGTCCAGATCTCCTGCAATACATGAATTATCAGTAATGTCCAATCTCATGTAATTTATAATTAATATTTCTTAGTCACCCTATGCCCGAAAGGGGCACAGGGTGACCCAAGAGTCATTAGTGACGCTGGCACAGGAGTACCCCCCATCCTTCTCTGGGTGTCACGGGTCATTCCGTTACAGTAATCCATGCATTTTTATAGCACTGATCGCTATAAAAATGCCAATGGTCCCAATAATGTGTCAAAAGTGTCCAAAGTGTCCGCCATAACGTCGCAGTACCAAAAAAAAAACGCTAATCGATACGCCCGCACAAAGTTACGGCGGGATTTCTGAATCTAGCCCATTGTTTTATATTGTTTCTCTTTGATGAACCTTGCTTTTCTTTTTTTACTTTGTATTACTTGTCGAGCATAGATTGTGCTTTATGCTCCCCCTGCTGGCCATCCCCAGAGAATGCTTTTCATAAAAACCTCAACTCTTTGTTTCATATAGAGATACGTGTTTCACGCATTTATTTTAAGTGTATATTTTTTGTTATTTTTTTATTGTTTGTTTTTTTACTGTTATACTGTATTGATTTCTATCTAAGAAAGGAAATATAAGCAGGAGAACTAAATGTATTTCCTTTCTTAGATATAAATCAATTCAGTATAACAGTAAAAAAACTAACAATCAAAAAATAACCAAAAATATACACTTACAATAAATGCGTTGCGTGAAACACGTATCTCTATATGAAACAAAGAGTTGAGGTTTTTTGAAAAGCATTCTCTGGGGATGGCCAGCAGGGGGAGCACAGAACATAATCTATTTCAGCCACTTAAGGACCGCCTAACACCGATATACGTTGGCACAATGGCACGGCTGGGCACAGGCATGTACAGGTATGTTGCCTTTTAAGTGTCCATTCGTGGGTCGCATGCACGCCGCCTCCAGGGGGCTCGCGACCCGGTCCGAAGCTCCGTGACCGCACCCGCGGGCAGGGCTGTCTTAATGAGAGGGCACACCTGAGCACTGCCCAGGGGCCCCAGCTGCATGGGGGGCCCCTGCACTTTGCCCAAAGCAGCTGGTCCTAGAGCCCACCCTGCCCCGACATTGGGGGCCCCATGATGGCACTGAGAGTGATAGATACACAGGGGAGGCAGTCTGTCTCCTACCTACTTGATGTCCGTTTACCTGCACTGTCATCATTGTAGGGGCCCCAGAGCATTACTTTGCCCAGGGGCCCATGATGCTATTAAGACGGCCCTGCCCGCGGGACCCGTGGACCCGATCGCCACCGGTGTCCCGCGATCGGTCACAGGAGCTGAAGAAACGGGGAGAGGTGAGTGTAAACAAACCTTCCCCGTCAGCGCGAGAGAAGCCGAGACTGCCCGACAATATACGAGTGTACTGCGCTCGGTATATGTCGGCGCAGTATTCAAACTCGGCGCGGGAAAGCGGGTATTGGCGTATACCGCGCACCCACGATTTTGCCCTGATTTTCAGGGCAAAAAAGTGCGCGGTATACGCCGATAAATACGGTATATATTTTTTTCAAAATTGTTTCTCTTATTTTGTTTATAGTGCAAAAAAGTAAAAACCACAGAGGTGATCAAATTCCACCAAAAGAAAGCTCTATTTGTGGGGGAAAAGAAGACGTGAATTTTGTTTGGGTGCAACATTGCATGACCGCGCAATTGTCAGTTAAAGCGACGCAGTGCCGGATCGCAAAAAGTGCTCTGGTCAGGAAGGGGGTACATTCTTCTGGGGCTGAAGTGGTTAAAGTAAATCATCCATGGCTTATTTGGAAGATTTGCTCTATTGGAAACCCCCCCAAGTCTAATCACCTGTAAAGGCAACTTAAAGTACCGTATTTGCCGGCGTATAAGAGGACTGGGTGTATAAGACGACCCCCTAATTTTCCAGCTAAAATGCTGGTTTTGGGATATACTCAGGCCTAGTACACACAAGAGGATTTATCCGCCGATACGGTCCACCGGACCGTTTCCGCGGATAAATCCTCTTGAGGATTTCTGAGGATTTTGATCCGATGGAGTGTACTCACCATCGGATCGAAATCCGCGCCGAAATCCCATCGCGATGACGTGTCGCGGCGTCGCCGCGATGATGACGCGGCGACGTGCGCGACGCTGTCATATAAGGAATTCCACGCATGCGTCGAATCATTACGACGCATGCGGGGGATTCATTCGGATGGATTGATCCGGTGAGTCTGTACAGACCAGCGGATCAATCCGTTGGGATGGATTCAAGCGGATAGATTTTAAAGCATGTCTTCAAATTTTTATCCGCTGGAAATCCATCCCAGGGGATAAAAATCCGCGGAAACAGATCCGCTGGATTGTACACACCAGGGGATCTATCCGCTGGAGCCGGTCCGCGGATCAATTCCAGCGGATGGATCCTCTCGTGTGTACGGGGCCTCACTGTATGAGACGACCCCTCACTGTGCCATTATACATGCCTCACTGTGCCATTATACATGCCTCACTGTGCCATTATACATGCCTCACTGTGCCATTATACATGCCTCACTGTGCCAGTATCAGGCCCGGATTGGCCATAGGGCAAACCGGGCATTTGCCGGGCCGCTGTTCTTGCCTGTGGGGCCTGTGGGGCCAAGGCAGGCTGTCAGTTCAGCCTTCGGCATCGGCATCAGCAGCAGGATCGGACGTAAACAAGAAGGGGAGGGACTAGAGAAGACACCGCTCCACGGCCGCCAGACTCGCCAGTGAAGTTCAGCCATTGGTGTCGGGGGGACGTGACCAGGAAGGGAGAGGAGCCTGCTGCCTGTTGTCATCAGTCTCAAAGAGAACGTAAGTGCAGCCCCCTGTAACCTGAATAGGTGGAGCGGTGCGGTGGCTGCATATAGAAGAATAATTCTCTCCATCGTCCTCCCACGGTCTCTGAATGCCTGCTTCTGCTCCTCTCCCTCTCGCAGGCATTCAGGTTCTGCGGGAAGAAGATGGAGAGAATGATTCTTCTAGATACAGCCACCCCACCGCTCCACCTATCCTGCTCAGCTCTGCTGCCCCCACAGTGCTCTCTACCCCCCCCCCCCACACACAATGCTCTCCACCCCATGCTCTCTGCTGCCCCCACAGTGCTCTCTACCCCCCCCACACAATGCTCTCCACCCCATGCTCTCTGCTGCCCCCACAGTGCTCTCTACCCCCCCACACAATGCTCTCCACCCCATGCTCTCTGCTGCCCCCACAGTGCTCTCTACCCCCCCCACACAATGCTCTCCACCCCATGCTCTCTGCTGCCCCCCCCGCCTCTCTTCCTGTACTCTGCACCTCCCCCATGCTCTCCACTGCCCCCTGTGCCCTCCAGTTCTCCCCAGTGCTATCCAGCCCCCCCTGTGCTCTCCCCCCATGCTCTAGGCTGCCCCCTGTGCCTTCCACCTCTCCTCTTGTGCTTTTTACCTCCCCCTGTGCTCTCCACCTCCCTACATGCTCTACGGTCTCCCCCTGTGCTCTCCGCCTCTCCCCCTGTGCTCTTCACCTCCCCCAATGCTCTCCAGCCCCCCCAGTGCTCTCTAGCCCCCCCCCCCAGTGCTCTCCACCTCCCTCCTGTGCCCCTAACCTCCCCCATGCTCTACGCTGCCCCCTGTGCCCTCTGCCTCTCCTCCTCCCCCTGTGCTCTTCACCTCTCCCCAATGCTCTCCAACCCCCCCAATGCTCTCTAGCCCCCCGTGCTCTCCAGCCCCCCCTTCTCTCCACCTCCCTCCTGTGTTCTCCACCTTCCCCATGCTCTACGCTGCCCCCCCTGTGCCCTCCATCTCTCCCCCTGTGCTCTCCACCTCCCCCATGCTCTCTGCTACCCCCCGCCTCTCTTCCTGTGCTCTCCACCTCCCTACATGCTCTACAGTCTCCCCCTGTGCCCACCGCCTCTCCCCCTGTGCTCTTCACCTCCCCCAGTGCTCTCTATCACCCCCAGTGCTCTCTATCACCCCCAGTGCTCTCTATCCCCCCCAGTGCTTTTCAGCCCCCCCCCAGCGCTCTCCACCTCCCCCCAGTGCTCTACAATGCCCCCTATGCCCTCTATCTCTTCCCCTGTGCTCTCCACCTCCCCCATGCTCTACGTTGCCCCCCTGTGCCCTCTGTCTCTCCCCCAGTGCTCTCTAGCCCCCCAGTGCTCTCTAGCCTCCCTAGTGCTCTCCACCTCCCCCGTGCGCTCTGCCTCTCCCCTGTGCTCTCCACCTCCCCCCATGCTCTACGCTGCCCTCCTGTGCCCTCCGTCTCTCGCCCCTGTGCTGTCCACCTTCACAATGCTCTACGCTGCCCCCCCTGTGCCCTCCACCTCTCCCCCTGTGCTTTTCACCTCCCCCTGTGCTCTCCACCTCCCCCATGCTCTACGCTGCCCCCTGTGACCTCTGCCTCTCCCCCTGTGCTCTCCACCTCCCCCTGTGCTCTTTTCAATTCTCCCTAATTCTCTCCAGCCCCCCCAGTGCTCTCCAGTCCCCTCTTCCCTCCACCTCCCTCCTGTGCTCTCCACCTTCCCCCATGCTCTACGCTGCCCCCTATGTCCTCCGTCTCTCCCCCTGTGCTCTCCACCTCCCCTATGCCCTCTGCCTCTCCCCCTGTGTTCTCTAGCCCCCCCTGTGCTCTCCAGCCCCCCCCTGTGCTCTCCACCTCCCCCATGCTCTACACTGCCCCCTGTACCCTCTGCCTCTCCCCCAGTGCTCTCTAGCCCCCCAGTGCTCTCCAGCCCCCCCTGTGCTCTTCACCTCCCATGCTCTACGTTGCCCCCCTGTGCCCTACGCCTCTCCCCCAGTACTCTCCAGCCCCCCCATTGATCTTCACCTACTCCCTGTGCTCTCCACCTCCTCCCATGCTCTCTGATGCCCCCCCTGTTCCCTTCGCCTCCCCCCAGTGATCCCCCCAGTGATCTCCGCCTCCCCCATGTGCTCTCCACCCATGTGCTCTCCTGCCCTCCCTGTGTTTTTGTTTCCCCCTGTGCTCGCCAACCCCCCACTCCCTGTGCTCTCCGGCCCCCTTATGCTCTCCTCTTCCTTCCTGTGTTCTCTGCCTCTCCCCTGTGCTCTCTGCTCTCTATGTTCTCAAGGTTCTTCTCTGTGCTCTCTGCCCCCCTGCTCTTTCCCGGTCCCCTCGCCCCCTGCACCTTTGCAGTGTTTCCCCCTCCCGGGGGATCCGTCAGGATTGAGAGTGGAGAAGGGGCCGGTTAAGATGTCATGGGCTGCTCATTCCAAAATGCCCGGGCCTATTTTTTGTCCCAGTCCGGGCCTGGCCAGTATGCCTGCCTCACTGTGCCAGTATGCCTGCCTCACTGTGCCAGTATGCCTGCCTCACTGTGCCAGTATGCCTGCCTCGACGATTTTCCTACCTTCTCCTGTTTGCAGAGTTTCTCAAGCTCCATTATTCAAAAGCCGCGCCTCCTCCTCGGGCTGTTCCGTGATAGGCGGAACACTAATTTTCCCAGCAGAGCCTCTGTTCAGTGTTCCGCCTATCACGGATGTCCTCTCGTCCGAGGCTGAGGATGAGAAGGCATCAGTGATAGGCGGAAAACACTGAATAGAGGCTCTGCTGGGAAAATTAGTGTTCCGCCTATCACGGAAAAGTCTGAGGAGGAGGCGCGGCTTTTGAATAATGGATGACCGTCGTCTGACAGGTACCCGGCGTATAAGATGACCCCCGACTTTTGGGGCATGATTTTAGATGCAAAAAGTCGTCTTATACGCCGGAAAATATGGTAGTTGTAAACTCTTACATAATTTGTACCTGTTCATCTACGGACATCTCTCCTCTACAGCCATTCAAAGTACAGAATTTACACAGTATGTCTGAGCTTCAGAAGGCAGGTGGTGGGGATCTGATGTCACACACTGCACAAAATAGAGAGAAGAGCTTAGTGTAATTTGAGGCCTGAGAGAAGGGGAAGGGATTGATTGGACGTACCCCCTCTACACGGTCTCCAAGGGTACTGGAGGGGGGGGGGGACCATCGCCCAGGTTTCTCTTGTGTTGGGATAAACTGTCATCAGTGACTCATACAGATAGCGGAGGAATGATAGAGTAGACAGAAATCACACTAGGTGCTTTGGATTGAAGCAAGTACATACTGTACTATAGAAGGACATGCTTTCTAATGCCGCGTACACATGATCAGAATTTCCGACAAGAAAAGTTCGATGTGAGCTTTTGGTCGGAAATTCCGACCGTGTGTATGCCCCATCTGACTTTTTCTGTCGGAATTTCCAGCAGCAAAAATTTGAGAGCTGGTTCTCTAATTTTCCAAAGGGAAAAGTTCTTGTTAGAAATTCCGATCGTGTGTATCCATTTCCGACGCGCAAAACTTGAAATTCAATTTTTTTCGGCTCGTCTTAGTGTTGTACGTCACGCGTTCTCGACGTTCGGAATTTCCGACAACATTTGTGTGACCGTGTGTATGCAACACAAGTTTGAGCCAAAATTCAGTCGGAAAAAAATCCACGGTTTACTTGTCGGAATTTTTTCATTATAGAAGTTTACAACCACTTTAAAAATAAAGCTGTTGCTAAAATAAAAATACATAGAAAAATAGAATTACTGTACATTGGCCCCGGCTTCTGACAGTTCTGGGAGACACCAGTCATTTTACCGTACCTCACCTCTACCTCCTGGGAAAGCTGAGCGTTCAAAATCCCAACACAAATGTCCTCCAGACCATTGAACACCCAGGGCCAGATTCAGAAAGGAGTTATGTTGGCGTATCTCCAGATACGCCGTCGTAACTCTGAATGAGGGCCGTTGCATCTCAGCGCCTGATTCATAGAATCAGATACGACTCTTTGTTGCCTAGATACGAGCGGCGTAAGTCTGCTACGCCGTCGTATCTTAGGGTGCATATTTACGCTGGCCGCTAGGTGGCGCTTCCGTTGATTTCCACGTAGAATATGCAAATTAGCTAGATACGCCGATTCAGAAACGTACGTCCGCCCGGCGCATTGATTTACGTCGTTTACGTTAGGCTTTTTTCGGCGTAAAGTTACCCCTGCTATATGAGGCATAGCCAATGTTAAGTATGGACGTCGGGAAAGCGTAACATTTTCCGTCGTTTACGTAAGTCGTACGCGAATAGGGCTGTGCGTAAGTTACGTTCACGTCGAAAGCATTGACTATTTCCGGCGTAATTTGGAGCATGCACACTGGAATACTTTCACGGACGGCGCATGCGCCGTTCGTTAGAAGCGTCAAATACGTGGGGTCACGAGTAATTAGCATACAACACGCCCCTTACCAGCCTATTTTGAATTAGGCGGGCTTACGCCGGCCCATATACGCTACGCCGCCATAACTTTGGGCGCAAATTCTTTCTGAATACGGGACTTGCCTGTCAAAGTTACGGCGGCGTAGCGTATATGAGATACGCTATGCCTGCCTAAAGATAGGCATTTCTCTCTGAATCTAGCCCCCAGGATGTGAGGAGTTCCCTCTAAAGGAAACATCTGCCCAGTGGTTCTTGGTGGATTCCTCTGGGATGAAGAGTCTCAGGAGCTGTAAGTGCCCCCTGCTGGGTATCCTCCAACATCTGTACAAGGGAGAGGGGTGAAGTTTTCCCCACTCAGGTGAAGGATGAGACTTTCACACACTATTTGAGTTTCCCACTGGAGATTCGCCATTATCACCCATCCATCAGTAGAATTACCACCATCCAGATCGGCTGCATGGAGTCCTCCTACCAGGGATGATTCATGAGAGCCGGAGAGAGGAAAATGAGATTAAAGCTGCCCACTGTGACCAATCAGAATTTTTATTTTCCTGTTGTTGCCAGAATTTCCACCCTCCAATGTTTTTAATGAATCGGCTCCATCCCAGTGAACTGAACTCCAACTTACAGCAGAGAGGCGGCTCCGCCCAGTTCAGAGGTCAGCCCGAGGGTCCGAGACCCAACTGGGGTCACTGAAATCCCCTCCGAGGTCTCCAGATTGCTGCATTGTCAGTGTGTGTATTGGGGATCTGTCACACCCCCATCAATGGTCACATCTACCACATGGGGACCCCGAGCAGAAGGCACAGCACAGTTCAGATCACAGCAACTTCAGGAGGGCTGAGCACTGCAGATCTGAATCCACAGGGAATGGTGAGGATGGGGCAGTAATCAGAGGACATTGTACTTACGTCTCTCCCAGATCTTCTCCTATATAATGTATGGATATAAAGACACGGAGCGGGGAGGACACTGCTAGGACTGGAGGTGGGGGTTGGGTGGACTTACCTTCTACATGGACAGTGTAATCATCTCTCAGTATAATGTCTCGTGTAGAGTTGTATATAATCGCACTGTATATCCCGACATTCTCCAGAGTCACATTGGATATGATGAGACTTCCATTCTTTGATATCCTCGTATTGGGGAAATATTTGAGATCTGAAAGCTCACAATACCTGTGTTCAGCTATTTCTCTTACTGGGTGTTCTGGTGATCCCCGATAGTACCAGAAAAACCAGTGACAGCTCCATCTATCTGTATGGTTGAGGGCGAGATGGACTCTGGTGGGGAGGAGAAGGTCAGATCCCGGCCGGGTGAATATTTCCTCCCGAAAACTCTGGAATTTTCCTGCACAGACAGAATACAGATACCAGTCAGGTCACAGTGTACACTCCCCTCCCCCCTCATAACACACATTGCTGTAGAATAGGGATGAGCTGAACACCCCCCCCCCCCCAGTTTGGTTCGCACCAGAACCTTCGAACGGACCGATCGTTCGCGCAAACATTTAGAACCCCATTGACGTCTATGGGACTTGAATGTTCAAATTCAAAAGTGCTCATTTTAAAGCCCAATATACAAGTTATTGTTGGAAAACGGGTTTGGGGAAAAAAAAGTTTTAAAAACGGTCGTTTTTTCAGGAGCAGTGATTTTAATAATGCTTAAATTAAAAAAAAAGAAAAATTCCTTTAAATATCGTACCTGCTGGATGTCTATAGTATGCCTGTGAAGTGCCACGTGTTTAGAACTGTCCCTGCACAAAATTAGATTACTATAAGAAAAAAGTCATTTAATACTGCTTGCGGCTTTAATGTAATGTCTGGTCCCTGCAATATGGATGAAAATCATTGCGAAAAATAGCACAGACACAGACAGTACACACACCAAGTAGCTTTAGGTGCAAACTACAGAGGACACGGGCGATAAAACACGTAAGGCCTCGTACACACGCCGGACATGTGCGCCAGGAGATTTCTGTCTGATGGTCGTACACACCATCAGACAGAAATCCGCGCGTAAACAATACGCGGGGACGTGGCCGCGTCGTCGCGGCGACGATGACGCGGCGACGATTACGCGGCGACGTGGGCGGCCCTGGAAGTTCAAAGCTTCCACGCATGCGTCGAATCAGTACGACGCATGCGAGGGATGGCGGTCGGTCAGACGTGTCCGGTGAGTCTGTACAGACGACCGAACACGTCCGACGGACAGGTTTCCAGCGGACAGACTTCTTAGCATGCTAAGAAATTTTTGTCCGCTGGAAACTGTCCGATCCGCCGGACAATTGTCCGGTCGGGCCTACACACGACCGGATCTGTCCGCTGAAACTGGTCCGTCGGACCAGTTTCAGCGGATCGATCCGGTCTTGTGTACGGGGCCTAAGAATACTGAAGCTAGCACAATCACCTGCCTGCCAGTAAATTAGGAAGAACTGATCTAGCCAAACTATACAGTGTATAAATATATGTACAACACCTGGGGTGTATATATATCCTCTACACACTGTAACATTTACTGACTAGCCTGCCTGCTCTATCTACCTGCAAAAAAATTACTCTCTCTCTCTCTCTCTGTTCTATCTTAACCGCCGCAACACACTACACAAGGCCGACCTGTAGGCGGCCTTTTATATAAACCCCCTGAGCCATAATTGGCCAAAGCCACCCTGGATTTGGCCAATTATGGCTCTCCGTTTTTTGCAAGCTGTGATTGGCCAAGCATGCGGGTCATAGTGCATGCTTGGCCAATCATCAGCCAGTGATGCCGCAGTGAATTATGGTCTGTGAAACGTAACTCGAATTTGGCGCGAACGGCCCAAAACGTTCGTAATTCGACGAATGATCGAACATACGATGTTCGAGTCCGACATGAGTTCGACTCGAATATGAAGCTCATCCCTACTGTAGAACCATCAGAGACTAATGAATAAAAAATCCAACATTATCCAAGATGGGATTCTAGACATGTGCACTGCCGAAAAATGTGTTCATTTTCGTTTTGTTCGTTTGTTTTTTCGTTTTGATGGAAATTCATTATTTCAAATAAATTTGTAACTTCTTAAAAATTTGAATTCATTATGTTCCACTCGTTTAGATGCGGTATTCGTTTATTTTGATAATTTGGAAAATTCCCTTTGTATTTAGAGATAGGATTTGTGGCATGGTATATATGTGGGTATTGTTTATTGCATAGTCGTGGCATGGTTCCTGTTTTTAAAGTGCCTTGAAGGAACACCACAGTTGGCTTTGCCTTTGTGTAAGGAGCAAGGAGACTTGCTTCTCAGGCAGTGGCGGTGCGTCCATAGAGGGCGCAGGAGCGCCGCCCACCTCTCGCTCCCGCACCGCCACTGAAAAACAATACATAGAGTCATGCATTGCATGAATCTATGTATTGTCGCCGCTGCCGCCCACTGTTCAGATGGCCGGCCCCCTGGTGAGCGCCGGCCATCTGAATAACGACGGCAGCTGGTTGGCTGTGGATATGTCTATCAGAGCCAGCGGCTCTGATAGGCTTTCCGATTACAGCCTGAGGGCTGTAATTGGCTTCCAAATAGTTAACCAAGGGACGCACAGGGTGTGCGTTCCTTGGTTAACACTGACACGCATCTCAGCCAATCAGGTTCACCGGATCTGGTTACCGGTAACCTGATTGGCTGAAGCGACATAGAGGGCGGGACTACATCGAGGGATCATGGAAGAGGATCCGAGGACAGCCGACCGAGAAAGGTAAGTGCCAGGCAGGGGCGCAATCTGATGGCATTTTAGGGGCAAACTGGCGGCAATTGATGGGCACATTAGCGACAATGACATGGCACAGTGGCTGCATTTGGCATGGCACAGTGGCGACAATTGATGGCCACAGTGGCGACAATTGATGGGCACAGTGGCGACAATTGATGGGCACAGAGTTCCCCTTTACATCAGAATCCACAGAGTTCCCCTTTTCCATCTGTACTCGCAGAGTTCCTTTTCACTGTAAGGGGGGACTCTTCAGACTCTGATATAAGGGAGAACTCGGGGGACTCTGACATAAGGGATTCTCTGGGAACCCTGATCTAAGGGGGAACACTGAGAACTCTGATGTACGGAGAGGACTCTGATGTAAAGGGGAACTCTGATGCAGGGGAGAATACTGTGGCCTCTGGTGTAAAGGGGAACTCTGATGTAAGGGATGCTCTGAGAACCCTGATTTACCTTAGTGTACTCACTTAGAGGCAGAAGAGGAAAGGGGGGGAGACTTCAGTCACAGACAGTGATGGATGGTGAGCTCACTCACCCCTTGGCAGTCAGCACCTTTCATCCAGATGTATCGCAGGTTGCTGGACTTCAAATTTCCAGCCCCCACTTTCATTTTCTAAGGCACGGCACCAGGGATTGGAGTGTGGGCAGACACAAAGGGGAAGGGGTGGGAGGAAGAGGAGCAGATCGAGCCCTCTCTCCTCTCCCGTCTATGTGTGTGTGTGTGTGGGGGGGGGGGGTGTTAGTGTTGGCTTTGGGAAGTGTGAAAGAGAGTGTAACAGACACTCTCAGCTTAGACAACGCCAGCCAAAAACCCTGCTGGGAAGCCAGAGTCTGGTTTGAATAATGTGTCCGGGTTTCAGGCAACCCTAGTGCCCGCACAAAATCTATATCAGTGTCTTTAGGGCATTCAAGGAGCTCATTGAAGACTTTTGTTGCCAGCGGTTTAGACATTAATGGCTGTGTGTTGAGTTATTTTGAGGGGACATCAAATTTACACCGTTATACAAGCTGTACACTCACTACACAACATTGTAGCAAAGTGTCATTTCTTCAGTGTTGTCACATGAAAAGATAGAAGAAAAGATTTACAAAAATGTGAGGGGTGTACTTACTTTTGTGAGATACTGTAGATCATGGTATTTTATAGTTTATCCAAACCACTTGGAAGCCATTAAAAAAAAAAATCAACATTACTGAACAAGTCCACTTGAATTTGACCAATTACTACTATCTATATTGTGAGGTGGTTTAGGTGAACACGTTTTTGCGCTTAGTTATTTTTAACCACTTAAGGACCGCCTCCTGCACATTTACGTCGGCAGAATGGCACGGCTGGGCACATGCACGTACAGGTACGTCCTGTGCTAGTACCCAGACGTGGGTCGCGGGCGCGCGCCCGCGACCTGGTCCGAAGCTCTGCGACCGGGACCCGTGGACCCGATTGCCGCTGGAGTCCCGCGATCAGTCCCCGGAGCTGAAGAACGGGGAGAGGCGTATGTAAACACAGCTTCCCCGTTCTTCACTGTGGCGGCGTCATCGATCGTGTGATTCCTTTTATAGGGATACACAATCGATGACGTCACACCTACAGCCACACCCCCCTACAGTTGTAAACACAGATGAGGTCACACTTAACCCCTTCAGCGCCCCCTTGTGGTTAACTCCCAAACTGCAATTGTAATTTTCACAGTAATCGGTGCATTTTAAATGCATTTTTTTGCTGTGAAAATGACAATGGTCCCAAAAATGTGTCAAAATTGTCTGATGTGTCCGCCATAATGTCGCAGTCACAAAAAAAAAAAAAAACACTGATCGCCGCCATTAGTAGTAAAAAAAAAATATTAATAAAAATGCAATAAAACTATCCCCTATTTTGTAAACGCTATAAATTTTGCGCACACCAACCGATAAACGCTTATTGTGATATCGGCCTAAACTGAGGAAAAAAATGTTTTTTTATATATTTTTGGGGGATATTTATTATAGCAAAAAGTAAAATATTGTTTTTTTTTCAAAATTGTCGCTGTATTTTTGTTTATAGCGCAAAAACTAAAAACCGCAGAGGTGATCAAATACCACCAAAAGAAAGCTCTATTTGTGGGGAAAAAAGGACGTCAATTTTGTTTGGGAGCCACGTCGCACGACCGCGCAATTGTCTGTTAAAGCAACGCAGTGCCGAATCGCAAAACCTGGCGGGGTCCTTTAGCTGCCTAAAGGTCCGGGTCTTAAGTGGTTAAGTGACGCAGAAGATAGCTGTAACCAAAAGGAAGCCCAAAGAAAAGATGGTCAGTGGTCTATGGATGGGACAGCAGCTAAAAGTGACCTCTGACCGCAAATCAACCACAGAATTATGCCCCGTGCACACGATCGGTTTTCCTGTTGGAAAAAGTCACATGAGAGCTTTCGGTCGGGAATGCCGACCGTGTGTACGCTCCACCAGACTTTTTCCAATGGAAAAACTGCTGGAAAAGTATAGAGAGCGGGTTCTCTATTTTCCCGTCAGGAAAAAAATCAGATCGTAATTTCCTATCGCGTGTACAAATTCCGACGAGCAAAATTCCGACGCATGCTCGGAAAAAAAAAATCGACGCATTCTCAGAAGCATAGAACTTAATTTTCTCGGCTCATCCAAGTCTTTTACGTCACTGCGTTCTTGGCAGCCAAAAGTTCACCGGACATTTGTGTGACCGTGTGTATGCAAGGCGTGCTTGAGCGAAAATTCCGTCGGAAAAAACATCCAACTTTTTTCCAACGGGAAAACCGATCGTGTGTACGGGGCATAACATTTAAGACAAAAAAAACTCAATCATAAGAAAAAAAAAAAAAAAGCACCAAATTGCCGACAGAGCTAGAAATCGTAATTTATATACAGTTTCCCATCTGACCCTAATCTCTCCCTAATCTTAGTTTTTCAGCTTTTCCTTTTATTTTCGTACAGAAGCATTAAATACAATATGGCTGTTCTGTTTATAGTGAGGTGAGGTAGCTTATCCCCCCTCCCCCAAAAAAAAAACATCTTAAGGCCCCATTTATACCTGAGCGTTTTGTCACCTGAAGCGCGACGCTCCAAAACGCTAGAGGGGAAAAAATACATTATTCTCAATGGAGATGGTTCACATCTCCACTCCAAAACGCCTGAAGCCGAACGCTGAAGCTCAAACAAGTTCCGGACCCTTTTTTGTCGCGCGAATTGGGCGGTTTGGGCGTTTTTGAGCGTTTGTATTTTCCATAGAAAGTAATGGAAACGCTCGATTTAAGCGTCTAGCGTGACAACGAGCGTTTCTACGGGCGTTTTGTCGCTTTAATCAATAGAACATTTCACCCAGGCAGAAGATAAAAAAAAACCTACAAACATAGCAACAAGTGATGAAAAGATGATAATTTTTCCTATTGGGTAAAATAAAAAACGTCGAAGTACAAAAACGTCGCTGTATGAAAACGCGCAAATGCACAAAACACCGGAAAAAACTTCGAAAAAAACGACCAAAAACGCTACGCTCAGGTGTGAATGCAGCCTAACAGCCCTCTTTAACATTTTTTAAACCCAATGGCCACAGCACAAAGTCTATGCAATGTATTATGGTTTTTAAAAAATTCTCCTTGGTGAATTCCGACATACATTGGCCATTGATATTCACTGTGATCTCATTGTAGCAGTCAACCCAAACCTCATCATATTACCATATTATTATCTCGTTATAATGTTCTTACATACCTGTGCCTGGACAGAGAAGAGCCCACAGGAGGAGGACACGGAGGGGACACAGAAGGAGGACACGGAGGGGACACATTGCTCCAGTCATGGTGTGTGGTCTGTGTGAAAAAAGAAAGATCAGTTGTAGAATGTCTCATAGGAGGACGAATATGAAGAACTGAGCTTCCTCTTTTTCTAGCACATAAACTATTAATAGAGAGTTGTTTCTTGAAGTCTTCCTGAGCCTTTCGCATAGTCTTTTAAAGGATTTGGTTATTGGTTTGGAAGAAGTTTATCCTATCCTGAGCGGCTGGTACCGGAGATTCAGGAATGGTGTTGGGAAGAAAGGAAGAAAGGATGGGTGAAAGCCATAGTTTGCCCAAAAGGGCGACTGATTGGTGGCCGTGTGTATGGTATTATTGTATAAAAACTCTGCACACGGTAGCAAGGAGACCCAGTCATCTTGGGAGAAAGAGCAGAAGCACTGCAGGTATTGCCCTAAAGGTCTGGTTCGTTCTTTCTGTTTGGCCATTAGGGTGATAAGCAGAAGAAAGACATAAGTCAATTGACAAGATCTTACAAAGATTCTTCCAGAAACCAGAAGTGAATTGAACCCCTCTATCGGAGACTATATTGTCGGGTAATCCATGAAGTCTGACTATCTCCTTGATGAAAAAAAATTGCAGTGTCCATGGCGGAGGGGGTGCCAAGCATGGGCAGGAAGTGGGCCATCTTTGATAGTTGGTCCACTACTACCAAGATTGTCGTAAAGTTCTCTGATGGAGGGATGGAGGGAGGTCGACTATGAAGACCATAGAGATGCTTTTCCAAGGCTTCTCTGGAACTGGTAAGGGTCTTAATAGACCCCAAGACCTGGTCTTGGGACCCTTGTTAAGCTGGCAAACCAAACAGGACTCAACATATTTTTGTACAGTCTGATCTCGGGAAAGGCCACCATAGGTAACGTTGGACAAGGTCTACCGTCTTCCGGACCCCAAAATGCCCGGCCAGCTGGTGATCATGAAATTTTTTCAAGGCCTGCAGTCTGACTTCCTGGGGGACAAATATTTTGTCCTGATGCCACATAAATCCCTTGTGACTCCTTAAGGTAGAAATTTCTGATTTCTGACCGAAGAGAGGCTTATACAATGGATGCTTTTAAGACTGGCTGGATCAGAAGGAAATTTTGTGTGGACAGGATTGTGCCGGGAGTGGTTTCTTCAGGGGTGTCTGGGAACATCCGAGACAGAGCATCCGCCTTTCCATTTTTGGATCCAGGACGAAAAGTGATGTGGAAATTGAATCACGAAAAGAATAACGCCCTCCGCGCTTGACACGGTTTCAAACGTTTTGCAGTCCTCAGATATTCTAAATTTTTATGATCGGTAAAGATCATGATGGGATGTGCTGCACCTTCAAGTAAATATCTCCACTCTTCCAGGGCTGTTTTGATGGCCAAAAGCTCCCGATCTCCGACGTCATAATTTCTTTCTGGTTGTGTCATTTTTCGAGAGAAAAAGGCTACAGGATGTAGCAATGATTTGGGGCCCTGTCGTTGAGAGAGGATAGCTCCTGTGGCCACTTCGGAGGCATCGACTTCCAAAATGTAGGGCAATTCAGGGTCAGGATGCTGAAGAACTGGTGCTGAAACAAACACTGTTTTAAGTCTGTCGAAAGCTGCCTGAGCCTCCGGGGACAACTGGAATCTGGAATGCAAATGAGTTAGTTGGGTAATGGGTGATATAATGACTGAAAAGTTCTTAATAAATCGTCTGTAAAAGTTTGAAAAGCCAATAAACCTTTGAACACCCTTCTTGTCTGAGGGGAGAGGCCATTACAGGATCGCTTTTACTTTCTGGGGATCCATGGCCACTCCTTTAGTAGATATGACAAGACCCAAAAACTGGATAGATTCCTTCTCAAAATCACATTTTTCGGCTTTAGCGTATAGTCCATGTGTTCTTAGAATAGTTAGTACCTTTTTTCATGTGCACTCGATGAATCTCAGGGTGGCTGAGAAGACAAGGATGTCATTCAGGTATACAATGAGGAAGTTGTCAAGATGGTCTTGGAAAATTTCGTTCACAAAGTGCTGGAACGTGGCTGGAGCATTGCAGAGGTCAAAAGGCATCACCAAATATTCGAAATGTCCGAAACGAAGACGTAAGGCGGTCTTCCACTCATCCCCCTCTCGAATGCGAACCAGGATGTAAGCACCACGTAAGTCCAGTTTGGAGAAAACTCAAGCAGAACGGAATCGTTGGAAGAGTTCCCGGGATGAGAGGGAGAGAATCGCGAATTTGTGATAGTGATCTTATTCAGATCTCAATAGTCTATGCAAGGCCTAAGTGTTTTATCCTTTTTTTCCACAAAAAATATGCCAGCACCTGCAGGGGAAGAAGAGGGACGGATGAATGCCTTTTCCAGGTTTTCATCGATATAGAGTCAAAATGTCTCAGGTTCAGTCTCTGATAAAGGAAGATATGACCAAAGGGAATTTCGGAGCCTGGCAGTAAGTCAATAGGGCAGTCGTAGGGACAATGAGGTAGAAGGGAGTCTGCTCCCTTCTTGTCGAATACATCCAGGAATTCTAGGTAGGCAAAAGGTACATGAGAGTTGGCACTAGAAACAAGTTGTATGGTCAGGCAGCTGGTAAAGTCCTTAGGGCCAGGGGGCAGACAATTTTGATGACAGTAAGCAGATGAAAACAGCACTTCGTTCTTCAGCCAGTCAATGTGAGGATTGTGTGCTCGTAACCAGGGGACTCCCAAAATAACCGAAAAAACATCAAAACATACCAGTTCCTTGTGGCCGGAGCTGGTTGCCATAGGAATTGGCAGGGTCTCATGGGTAATCAGTCCAGAACTGTGTAGAGATCCATCAGCCAAACGAACTGTTAACTGGTGCTTCTGGGTAACAAGGGGAATTCCAAGTCCTTTGGCCAAGTTGGTGTCTAGGAAGCAGCTGCAGGCCCCAGAGTTGATGATGGCTGAAAGCCGGATCTCTTCCCTGGCTACTGATAGGGAGATAGAGAGAACAAGGTGAGATGAGGTGAGATGAGATGACACTTGACAATGTACTGGGGGTTTGAAGAATGGTTTCTTCGGCCTGATGTGGCAATTTTGTAAGAAATGGCCATTGTCTCTGCAGTAAAAGCAAAGGTTTGTAGAGTCTTTCCTTAGGTGATAGAGCAGGGCGGAACAGACCAATCTGTCTGGGCTTGACTTTGTTCATGGGTGGACTGGATGCCAGAGAAAAAGAGGGTTCCGGCAGTTCCTGAGCTAATTGGAGCGTCTGAGACTTCTCGAATAGATGTTCATGTAGGCGTCTGTCCAGTTGTATGACTAACTGGATGAGACCCTCCAAGGTATCTGGGATTGCTACCCTGGCTAGCTCATCCTTGAGGGACTCTGATAGGCCCAGACGATATTGGTACTTCAAGGCAGCTTGATTTCAACATGTGTCTGCAGGCCATGTGCGGAAGTCCACAGTGTAATCCTCTGCGAGATGTTGCCCCTGCTGCAGGGTGTGCAGGGCATTCTCGGCCATAGTCATACGTTGGGGTCGTCGTACAACTGGGCCATAGCCGTGAAGAAACTGTCAACAGAGTCAGTAATGGGGCTCTTCTGCTCCAGTAGCCCATGGGCCCACACCTGGGGGTTGTCCAAAAGTAAGGAGATAATGAAACCAACTTTAATATTTTCCGCGGAGAAAGTTCTTGGTTGCAGAGCCAGGTATAGCAGGCAGGCATTTTTAAAAGTCCTAAACTTTCTTTGGTCCCCTGAGAACCGTTCAGGGGTCGGCACACGTGGTTCAGGAAGCAGGATCGGCACCGTGAGAGGAACCTCCTGAGACATTGAAGCAGAGGGGGTATAACTGGAGGTAGGTCTTGGATTGGGAGCTACAGGATCGCAAGACAAGTGATGAAGATGCCCCTCAAATTGCTCATAGGTGTCTTGCAGTCTTTGCACTGTTTGGGTAAGTGCAGTGATCTGCTGGCACACAGCCTCTACAGGGGAAGCGCCTCTGTCGATCTCTGACATGGCTGGATTATGCTGTCAGGAACGAGAATGGAGATCGAGATGCTAAGAGGGCACCCCTTGCGGCTGAGTGCAGCGCGACCCTGGAGTTGGAAACAGGAAGCACGGTGCCCACAGAAGCACGGTAGGCTAGGTGCTTGCTTGCAGTCTGATGAGCTCAGCCACTGAGGGATGGCTGAGGCAGGCAGAACTGAGCTTGTTGTATTTAAATGAACGGAGATACCAGAAGCCAGGCCAGGTTGTCAAACACAGGTAGGTCAGTCCAGAGCATATACAGGGGCGAGCCAAAGTCATACACGAGCAGGGTCCAGGTACAAGCCGAGGGTCAATCCGGGTGGTCAGGAAGCAGAAGCAGAGTCAAGAAGCAGGCCGAGGGTCAAACACAGGAGATCAGGAAGCAAGGTTAAGGCAAGCCGGGTCACGACAGATGAGCACGGATCAGGAGACAAGGTCAAGGTACACAGGAGACTGAATAGATAATCCAGCAATTAGCCACTCCAGCAGCAGGCTTAAATAGACCAGGAAGTTAGTCATGTGATCTGTTCAGGTTACAAGGAGGAATTACCACCCACCTTAGTCACCATGGCGGCCATGATTGTCTTGGGCGGAATTGCCAGTCCTTCTTCGGCCATTTCCCAGACACGTATAATCTGAGGTCAAACCTAAACTTTTTAAATTTGTATGCAATCAGGCAGGCCGTTGCACTACATAGTTGAAGGTAAATCTAAAGAAAATTTAATCAGAAAATTGTATAATGTATGGCCAGCCTAACATACGTTAGTAGGACAGGGCATAAATGTAATGTTTTTTTTTTACTATACAAGCAAAAATAATCAAAACTGCTCATTTTAAAGGCTTCTACGCAAGTTATTGCCATAAAAAGTGTTTGAGGACCCGGGTCCTGCCCCAGGGGACATGTATCAATGCAAAAAAAGTTTTAAAAAAGGATGTTTTTTTCGGGAGCAGTGATTTTAATAATGCTTAAAGTGAAACAATAAAAGTGAAATATTCCTTTACATTTTATACCTGGGTGGTGTCTATAGTATGCCTGTAAAGTAGCGCATGTATCCCGCGTTTAGAACAGTCCCTGCACAAAATGTAATTTCTAAAAAAAAGTAATTTAAAACTGATTGCGGCTGTATTAAATTGGCGGGTCCTGGAAATACAGATAAAACTCATTGAAAAAAAAACAGCATGGGTCCCCCCCCAGTCCAATACCAGGCCCTTTAGGTCTAGTATGAATATTAACCACTTAAAGACCTTGCCTGTTTTGCAGTCTCAGTGTTTACAAGTTTAAAACATCTTTTTTTTTAAGAAAATGACTTAGAACCCCCAAACATTATATATTGTTTTTTCTAACACCCTATATAATGTTACGCCGAGTAAATTGATACTCAACATGTCACGCTTCAAAATTGAGCCCGCTCGTAGCGTCAAACTTTTACCCTTAAATATCTCCATAGGCAACGTTTTAAAAAATTCTATAGGTTGCATCTTTTGAGTAAGAGAGGAGGTCTAGGCCTAGAATTATTGCTCTCGCTCTACCAATCGCGGTGATACCTCACATGTGTGGTTTGAATTTTGTTTTCATATGCGGGCGCTACTCACATATGCGTTCGCTTCTGCGCGCAAGCTCGTCAGGACGGGGCGCTTTAAAAAAAAAATTGTTTTCTTATTTATTTTTACACTGTTATTATTATTATCACTTGTATTCCTATTACAAGAAAAGGAAACCCATGTAATAGAAAAACGCATGACAGGTCCTCTTAAATATGAGATCTGGGGGGTCAAAAAGACCTCACATCTCAGATTTAGACTGAAATGCAGTAAAAAAAATGTCATTTGAAAAAATGACAACAAAAAAATTTGCCTTTAAGACGTATGGGCGGAAGTGACGTTTGGTATGGAGACGGGTGGGGGCCATCTTCCCCCTCACTCATTCCATACCCAGCAAGAAACAGGACCCAAATGCCTCTCTGGGAGAGCGGTGGGAGGGGGCCCTCTCCCACCGCCGATAACAGTGATCTTGCGGCGAATCCGCTGCAGAGACCACCATTATCGGTTACAGGACCGCTCACGGAAAAGATGGATACCTCGGTTGTGGCAGCAGCTGCTGCCGTTACTGAGCTATCCTTCTTTAAAATGCCGATGTATATGTACGTGAGCCGGTCCTTACCGCCCTGCGCCAAATTAAAAAACCCCGAACCACAATGAAAAAAAAAAAATTGCATGGGGATTCCCCCTAAAATCCATACCAGGCCCTTCAAGTCTGGTATTAAGGGGAACTCTGTGCCAAATTAAAAAAATAAATGGCATGCTATAGACACCCCCAGGCACGATATTTAAAGGAATATTTCACTTTTATTGTTTTGCGTTAAGCATTATTAACTACTTGCCGACCTGCCGTCGTCATTTTACCGCGGCAGGTTGGCTCCCCTGCGCGAGGACCCATAGCTATACGTCGGCTCTCGCGCAGGCCACTAGGGGCCCCCGACTCCCGTGCGTGTGCCCGGCGGGCACAATCGCCGCCGGGCACACGCGATCGCTCGTTACAGAGCGGGGACCGGGAGCTGTGTGTGTAAACACACAGCTCCCGGTCCTGTCAGGGGGAGAAATGCTGATCTTCTGTTCATACAATGTATGAACAGAAGGTCGGTCATTTCCCCTAGTGAGGCCACCCCCCCCTACAGTTAGAACACACCCAGGGAACATACTTAACCCCTTCCCCGCCCCCTAGTGTTAACCCCTTCCCTGCCAGTGGCATTTTTATAGTAATCCAATGCATTTTTATAGCACTGATCGCTATAAAAATGCCAATGGTCCCAAAAATGTGTCCGAAGTGTCCGCCATAATGTCGCAGTACCGAAAAAAAATCGCTGATCGCCGCCATTACTAGTAAAAAAAAAATATTAATAAAAATGCCATAAAAATACCCCCTATTTTGTAAACACTATAACTTTTGCGCAAACCAATCAATAAACGCTTATTGCGATTTTTTTACGAAAAATATGTAGAAGAATACGTATCGGCCTAAACTGAGGAAAACATTTTTTTTTATATATTTTTGGGGGATATTTATTATAGCAAAAAGTAAAAAATATTGAATTTTTTTCAAAATTGACGCTCTATTTTTGTTTATATCGCCAAAAATAAAAACCGCAGAGGTGATCAAATACCACCAAAAGAAAGCCCTATTTGTGGGGGAAAAAAGGACGCCAATTCTGTTTGGGAGCCACGTCGCACGACCGTGCAATTGTCAGTTAAAGCGACGCAGTGCCGAATCTCAAAAACTGGCCGGGTCCTTTAGCTGCCAAAAGGTCCGGGTCTTAAGTGGTTAAGGGGAACCCTGCGCCAAATTAAAAAACCCTGAACCAAAATGAAAAAAAAAAAATTGCATGGGGATTCCCCCTAAAATCCATACCAGGCCCTTCAAGTCTGGTATTAAGGGGAACCCTGTGCCAAATTAAAAAAATAAATGGCATGCTATAGACACCCCCAGGCACGATATTTAAAGGAATATTTCACTTTTATTGTTTCGCGTTAAGCATTATTAAAATCACTGCTCCCGAAAAAAACTTCCGTTTTTAAAACCCGGGTCCCCAAACACTTTTTATGACAATACCATGCATATAAGCCTTTAAAATGAGCACTTTTGATTTTTCACGTTAATCTCCCATAGACTTTTAAAGGACTTTCGAATTTGCCGCGAACACCGCATAATGTTCGCTTTTCAGCGAACACCCGATGTTCGAGTCGAACATCAGGCTCATCCCTATTCTCTATACAGACTGGATCTCAGGAGGGATGTTTGTTGTAGAAAGTGACATTTGAAACTTAATTCTGAAGCCTTCTTTTTGTGTGTCCTGAGCAGTTATTAAGCCGCGTACACACAACCGTTTTTCATGTCGTGGAAAAAAACAACGTTTTCCTCGACGTGATTCTTGTCAAGCCTGCCTTGCCTACATACGATCGTGAAAAAAAAAAATGCTCGAGCAAAGCGCGGTGACGTACAACATGTACGACGGCACTATAAAGCGGAAGTTCCATTCGAATGGCGCCACCCTTTGGGCTGATTATGCAAATTTCTCATCTCATAACTTGCTTCTGAGCATGCACGTTTTTTTCCTCATCGTTAGAGCCCACACACGACCGTTTTTCATGACGTGAAAAACGATGAAAAAAAATGGAGCATGTTCTAAATTTTTAATGCCCAGTTTTCACGTAAAGAAAAATGCTCTGGAGCCCACACACGGTCGTTTTCAATGACCAATTTTAAAAAATTGCATTTTTCACGTCATGAAAAACGGTCGTGTGTACGCGGCATTACATTAGAGTGAGTGAGTGAGAAACTTGTAAAGCGCAACACATGCAAACTGAATGGCCTCTGGGCGCTGTATCCATTTCATGGGTAAGGAACCCCTTGACCTCAGAAGAAATGGGTTTTAATCTTTCTCCTGAAGGCCAAGTGGTCTGACTCCAGTCGGATGGTGGTTGGTAGAGCATTCCACAGGCGAGGTCCCTGGACTGCAAATCTTCGATCTCCTTTGGACTTGTATCTGGCCTTGGGTATCTGGAGGAGGTTTTGATTGGTGGATCGCAGAATGCGATTGGGGTTATAGGCTTTTATTTTTTCGCATAGATATTGGGGGGTGTTGCCTTGAATACACTTATGTATTAGACAGAGTGCCTTGAAAGTGATTCTGTCTTTTACTGGCAACCAATGAAGGGATCTCAGTGAAGGTGAGATTGATTCCCATGGTTTTTTGCCGGTCACAATTTGAGCGGCCGTATTTTGAACGACTTGCAGACGAGTGATTTGGTATTTGGGGAGTCCTAGATAGAGGGCATTTGTGTAGTCGAGTCTGGAATTGATGATTGTTCCCACCACGACTGCAATGTCCTCTTTCGGGATAAAGGGAGTGAGTCTACGTAGAAGGCGCAGCAGATGGTGGGATCTGCTGACTACTGACCCTATTTGTGCATCCATTGTCATGTAGGTATCGAAAATGACTCAGAGACTTTTGACTTTGGTGCTAGGGGTGATTTTTTTCCCCAGAATGGGTGGGGGAGTCCATGTTGACGCGGAGTGATTTTTCCGGTTAGCGTGAAACAGGAGAAGTTCTGTTTTCGAACCGTTGAGTTTAAGATAACTGTTTGTCATCCAGTTATCTATTAGAGTGAGGCATTTCTCTAGTCCAAGAGAATGATCCTTTTTGTTGCAGATGCGGAAATACAGTTGCGTGTCGTCTGCATAGGAGTTTGCACTTTACATCTGTGCTGACTTTCTCTATCACGTGGAAAGACGGTCACATGGTGAATGGTGTGATGAGCGTTGCTTGTGGTACTTCTGGTCTTCACTGGAATTTCCTATTGATGGAGCAAGAAGCCTGCCCAACCCAGACTCTTCTAGAAATAGAGTCACAGGAAATAGTGAATCACCACCTTCCCCCTTCCAAGATGAAGCTGATATGAAGCCTACAGAGATATCTACAAGACCCGAATGTTCTATAAATATACAATATCTTCAACCCATCCGGAGGGTTATACACAATATTGCTTTTTTTTACAAAATTGTCGCTCTTTTTTTTGTTTATAGCGCAAAAAATAAAAACCGCAGAGGTGATCAAATACCACCAAAAGAAAGCTCTATTTGTGGGAAAAAAAGGACGTCAATTTTGTTTGGGTGCCACGTCGCACGACCGCGCAAATGTCAGTTAAATCAAAGCAGTGCCGAATCACAAAAAAGTGCTCTGGTCAGGAAGGGGGTAAAGTGGCTAAATTGACTCTAAAATTATAATTCTGGCACAAAGCATTGCATTTACAAATAAAATTGTAAAAGATTTTCAATGTTGCACTTTTTAAATTGTGAAGTGTGTAAGTAAATGTTAAATGTGTAAAAATATCAATGAACAAAACAAAAAAGCAAAAAAGTGTAAATAATTATGGTAAATAAAGTAAACAAACAAAAAAAAAATAAGCAGGAAAAATAGTTTAATTGAGGAGGATAAGGAGTAAATTAGAGCTCATTGGAGTAAACTAAGGGTTAATGAGGGGTTAAAAAGAGGAACTTTAAAAAAGAAAAACTTTTTCTTGTCAGAAACTTTTTCTTGTCAGGTTGCTTCAGACTGAAGCTCATTGATTTCATCTGCACACAAATAAACAGAATATAAACAAAAGTAACAATGTTACTTTGTATCTCTCTTATCTCCATTCTGATTATAGGATCACTAAAGACAAACATTTTTTTAAAATAACAAACATGTTATACTTCCCTCCACTGTGCAGCTCGTTTTGCACAGAGTGGCCCCGAACCTCGTCTTCTGGGGTCCCTCAGCGGCTGTTTCGGCTCCTCGCCGCAAGAACACAACATCTTCATGCAACAAGCTCTCATGGTGTTGAGTTCCTGCGGCCGCGTTATCGTGATACAGCCGGCGGCTATTGCCGCTCACTGTATCACTCGGCCCCGCCCCGGCGCGCTGCGTCATTTGATGTGATTGACAGCAGCACGAGCCAATGGCTGTGCTGCTTTCAATCCATCTAGTGTAGCCAATCAACAGCCAGGCTCAGAAACGAGAAGGATGAGCGCGGGACTTTCGAGGGCACAGGTAAGTAAAACATTTACCTTTACAACCCCTTTAAATGTTAAATGTGTAAAAATATCAATGAACAAAACAAAAAAAGCAAAAAAGTGTAAATAATAATGGTAAATAAAGTAAACAAACAAAAAAAAATAGTTGTGGTGCTAGGGGGCGCTGGTTACATAGTTACATAGTTAGTCAGGTTGAAAAAAGACACAAGTCCATCCAGTTCAACCACAAAAAATAAAAAAACAAAAATAAAAAACACAGTAAAATCCTATACACCCAACTCCATTCCCACAGTTGATCCAGAGGAAGGCAAAAAACCCCAGCAGAGCATGATCCAATTTGCTACAGCAGGGGAAAAAATTCCTTCCTGATCCCCCGAGAGGCAATCGGATTTCCCCCGGATCAACTTTACCTACAAATCTTAGTACTCAGTTATATTCTGTACATTTAGGAAAGAATCCAGGCCTTTCTTAAAGCAATCTACTGAGCTGGCCAGAACCACCTCTGGAGGGAGTCTGTTCCACATTTTCACAGCTCTTACTGTGAAGAAACCTTTCCGTATTTGGAGGTGAAATCTCTTTTCCTCTAGACGTAAAGAGTGCCCCCTTGTCCTCAGTGTTGACCGTAAAGTGAATAACTCAACACCAAGTTCACTGTATGGACCTCTTATATATTTGTACATGTTGATCATATCCCCCCTTATTCTCCTCTTCTCAAGAATAGTTACATGGTTAGAAAATATTATGGGGCAGATCCACAAAGATCTGCCCCGGCGCAACGTATCTGAGATACGCTACGCCGCCGTACCTTACCTGGCTTTGGTTCAAATCCATAAAGATTTTGCGCCATAAGTTACGGCGGCGTAGTGTATCTCAAGCGGCGTAACGGCGCGGAATTCAAGTTGGTCGGGTAGGGGGCGTGTTTCATTTAAATGAAGCGCGTCCCCGCGCCGAACGAACTGCGCATGCGCCGTCCCTAAATTTCCCGCCGTGCATTGCGGGAAATTACGTCTCAAGGACGTCATTGTTTTGACTTGGACGTAAATTCCGTCCATCCTGTGATTCACGGACGAATTACGCAAACAAAAAAAAAATTCTAATTATACGCGGGAACGACAGCCATACTTAACATTGCGTACGCCACGAAACAGCAGCTTTAACTATACGCCGGAAAAAGCTGACTAGAGATGACGTAAAAGAATGCGACGGCCGCTCGTAGGTTCGTGGATCGTCGGAAATAGCTAATTTGCATACTCGACACGGAAAACGACAGGAACGACACCCAGCGCACGCCGAAGAATTGCATCTTAGATCCGAAGGCGTACGCCTGTCGGATCTAACCCAGATGCCGTCGTATCTTGGTTTGAGGATTCAAACTAAAGATACAACGCAGGAAATGTGAAAGTACGCCGGCGTATCAGTAAATATGCCATCGTACTCTCTCTGTGGATCTGGCCCTAGGTATATTAGTGACTGGAATAGTCCAGTAGCACTGGATGTAAAACTGGCGGATAAAATGTAAACTTATAACTCCCAAACAAGTGTTCCAAATAAATGATAAATAACTTGCTAACAGTGGAAAAAATAAATAATATAAATGTGAAAATAAAAATAAGGATTCACTAACTATTGTGAGTGCCAGATAGTGAAGTTGAATTGACTATATGATTGGATATATCACAAATTAATCAATAATTGAAGACACTGCACCCAAAATAGAACCAATTAAATAGTGACATTTTCAATAATGGATCTTAAAATTATTGAAACAAATAACACTGAGTTGATTATTTTAGTGCCACTGTGTAGATCTATCTCATTCAGATAGTGGTAATGCGCTTACCAGAACCTTTGGACCTCTTTAATGAAAAAGATGGTGGGAATCGCTTATGCAGGATAATGCCTGCATGCATATCATACGTCACAGATGATTGACAAAAACCTTTTCCTCCAGTAATTCAAAGATGGGACATGGAACAGAAAAAAACTTCCATAGTGCAACCCTTTTTTGTATAAAAAGGAATAAAAGAACATGGGCCAAGTGGCCACTTATATTAAAAAGTGCCCGTCCCGGCACTGGGGCTGCAGACTTGTCAGTAAAGCACGGATTGCTACACCTCCGCGTCGGCGTGTTCGCGTGCGTTCCACCGTCAGCTGCTCGCTCTCTCCAGAGACCCGGATGGTTGAGCATACAGCACGTGACCAGGCTACGCCTCCTGGTCGAGCAGCTGACGGTGGAACGCACGCGAACACGCCGACGCGGAGGTGTAGCAATCCGTGCTTTACTGACAAGTCTGCAGCCCCAGTGCCGGGATGGGCACTTTTTAATATAAGTGGCCACTTGGCCCTTGTTCTTTTATTCCTTTTTATATAAAAACCGGTTGCACTATGGACGTTTTTTTCTGTTCCATGTCCCATCTTTGAATTACTGGAGGAAAAGGTTTTTGTCAATCATCTGTGACGTATGATATGCATGCAGGCATTATCCTGCATAAGCGATTCCCACCATCTTTTTCATTAAAGAGGTCCAAAGGTTCTGGTAAGCGCATTACCACTATCTGAGCACGTTTGGGTGTCAATCGTTTATTGTTATGGTGAAGGAGCACTTAAAGACACTGGGGCCGGATTCAGAAAGAGATACAACGGCGTATCTCCTGATACGCCGTCGTATCTCTGAGTTCCGTCGGTCGTATCTATGCACCTGATTCATAGAATCAGGTTACGCATAGATATCCCTAAGATCCGACAGGTGTAAGTGACTTACACCGTGGGATCTTAGGCTGCAATTCCAGGCCGGCCGCTAGGTGGCGCTTCCGTATTATTACGCGAGGAGTATGCAAATGAGGAGTTACGCCGATTCAGAAACGAACGACCGCCCGGCGCTTTTTTTTTTCACGTCGTTTGCGCTCGGCTTTTTCCGGCGTATAGTTACCCCTGCTATATGAGGCATAGCTAATGTTAAGTATGGCCGTCGTTCCCACGCCGAGTTTTGAAATGTTTACGTCGTTTGCGTAAGTCGTTCGCGAATACGGCTTTACGTCATTTACGTTCACGTCGATTTCAATACGTCCTTGCGGCATACTTTGCATACTGGGATATTTTACGGACGGCGCATGCGTAAAAAACGCGGGGTCAATGCAAATTTAAATAAAACACGCCCCCAACATCCCCATTTAAATTACACGGCCTTACGCCGCAACACATACGTTACGCCGCTGTAAATAAGGGCGCAAGTTCTTTCTGAATACAAGAACTTGCGCCCAAAGTTACAGCGGCATAACGTATCGGAGATACGTTACGCCAGCAGAAAGATGCGTGCATCTTTCTGAATCTGGCCCACTATCTAAATGAGAAGATATATGTCAAGCACATCAAGATCTACACAGTGGCACTAAAATAATCAACTCAGTGGCCCAGATTCAAGTAGAATTGCGCGATATTTGCGGGGGAGCAGGGCAACGATTTTGCCCTGCGCCCCCGCAAATATTTTGCGCTGCCCTCGATTGCCCGGCGTAAGCGCGCGCAAGTTAAATGATCCCGCCTGGGGCGGGAATCATTTAAATTAGGCGCGCTCCCGCGCCGAGCGTACAGCGCATGCTCCGTCGGGAAACTTTCCCGACGTGCATTGCGGCAAATGACGTCGCAAGGACGTCATTTGCTTCTAAGTGAACGTGAATGGCGTCCAGCGCCATTCACGTTTCACTTACGCAAACGCCGTGAAATTCAAATTTCACGGCGCGGGAAGGCCGACTATACTTTAGCATTGGCTGCCCCTACTATTAGAAGGGGCAGCCTTGCGCTAAAAGTAGCCGTACGGAAACTCCGTACCTGGCTTGCGCGGGGCCCGCGCAAGCTTGTGAATCAGTGGTAGTATGCAATTTGCATACTACACGCTGATCTCAATGGGAGTGCCCCCTAGCGGCCCCCGCAAGAATGCAGCCTAAAATCTGCGAGGCATAAGAGCCTTATGCCGCGCAGATTTTAGGCTGCAGCCGGTGTAACGAGGTTCCTGAATCAGGAGCACTCGTTACACCGGAGCAAGTCAGCAATTGCGCTGCATAACCTATGGTTGCGCGGGCGCAAGTGCTTCTTGAATCTGGGCCAGTGTTATTTGTTTAAATTATTTATAAGATCCACTATTGAAAATTTCACTATTTAATTGGTTCTATTTTGGAGTGCAGTGTCTTAAATTTTTGGTTAATTTGTGACATATCCAATCATATAGTCAATTCAACTTCACTATCTTTTTTAATTTTTATTTTCACATTTATATTATTTATTTTTTCCACTGTTGGCAAGTTATTTATAATTTATTTGGAACACTTGTTTGGGAGTTATAAGTTTACATTTTATCCACTAGTTCTATTCCAGTCACTAATATACCTAATATTTTCTCACCAGCGCCCCCTAGCACCACAACTATTCCTGAGATAGGAGGTATACACTCCATTCTACAGGGGAGCAGCTTAGAACTAAATACTCTTGATTATTTGTATTTATTTATTTTTATCACGTGTGGGTTTACAACACTTAACCTTTTGGCGCGAAAATTCTATTTTTACCAAACCAAAATAATAAGTGAAAGGATGTGAGCCACTGTGACTCCATCTTAGGAATAAGTATCCATCTTAGATTCATCTCGTCAAGACATTATTATTCTCTCTCTGTTTAAGCCTGTTCTAAGTAACCATTTGTTTATAGAACATAGCTTGTTATTCGACCTTTAACGCTTATCTTATGTTTTGGAGTTTATAGACAGAGTTCTGTGTTAAAGACTGTGATACATTTGCCTATATGTCTCAGTTTAATTCTCCCTGCTTGCCATTGTGATTACCATCCGGTTATTGATGTGCTAATGTCCCCTCACTATTTCTAAAGGATAATTGATCTATTGTGTTGTGTGAAGGAGATCTGTGTTTAAGTGGCTTGTGTTAATTATGCTGATTGCTTCATTGTGGTAATTATCTCTCTCTATGCGGTGCCGAACCGGCTAGATACTGATTAGTTCAAAGAAATATCTTTATTTCAAAGGAGCTGTATTGAAGACCCCCCACGGTGTAAGAGGGGGGCGGAGATTTGTCATTGTAACAGTTTTGGAAATGACATATAAGCTGTGTGTGTTATAACATTAAACTCTGTGTTGTTCAGCAGTAAGCTTGTCTCATGTGTGGCTTTCTGGGCGGCTCCAGGGATATTCCTTCTCGTGGAATATTGGGGTGATTTTCGTTATGGGATGAAGGGATAGTTGACGGGGATATCATACCAATACCGTCACAAAGATGCATTTCAATGTATTGTTATGAGGAACAATGGGGACCGGTCGTGATAGTACTTAACCCTTTCAACTGGCGTAGTATCGGCAGCATGATGGCGGCAATATTCAAGGTATGTGTTTAAATCAATTTTTACCTTACCGTGACATATTGCTCGCGATCATGTGAAGTTTTTAAATCTGTGTGGGGAGGGGAGTACAGTTAAGTGTGTTTTGGAAACACACAAATAGGCTTTTAGAAAGTCTTTGCATAGTCCTAAGGGACTAAGAAAGTGTTTTGGAAACACAAAGCGTTTTTGGAAAACGCATGAAGTGTTTTGGAAACACATAGAGCGTTCCTCGAAACGCATCTTATAAGTCCGGGGTGACTATCAATTTTTAGGTGTATACACAAAATAGATTGGCACGTTGTTCCGATAACTCAGGTTACTTTGCTTATCTTTCTATCGCATAGAGTAATAAGATAATTTTGTGATACAAAACGTAGATGTCGTTTCATAATATACTTTGTGAATATTGTAGGTGTGGAATATTACTGAAACATACAGGTCTTAATCAGTACTTCCACATTGTTATATTTATTAGTGAAACACCATATAACTTACACCACCATTTATCTGCTACAGCAGCCTGCCCAAAACGCTATTGCGAAAGCCAGTTATGGTATAAACTTAATTGCCATTTCCCTGTACCACAAGAGTTCATGGGGCAAACTCTGGGCCATTTGCAGGAGTTCATTCTCTGTTTTGACGGTTTATATTAAAACTCCCGCAAACAGGAGCCGCCCGAACAAACACGCTGGGACTGTCTGAAGTCAGTCAGCGCCAGTCTGCACCCCTACATTTTTGAGGTCTTGTATAAGTATAATCCTGTATAGAAGTAATAAGAATATTGTTTAGTGCCTGTTAAGTGCCCAGGATAATGTAAGTAGACTATTGGTTTGATATTACAGTAAATCAGACATATTTTAGAGTATAAGAACATTATTAATGTCTCGCAGATGTTCTGAATGTGTTGTGGGTGTATTGTTTTGTTATTGTGGCAGCCACACATACTTATTAGCAAGCATGCCAGGTGGCTATCGGTCAAGGATGGGAAAGGGTCAGTTATTTCGCAATGGTAAACCCAGAGTCCAGGTGCTGAGGTTAAACCTACATGTGCCAATTGTTTTCAAGGAAGGGTTAACTGTTGAAGGACTCCGGGGTCAGGTAGAAAGGGGGGGAAACAACCTTTTAGTTTGCCCCCGGTCACTGTATCACCTGGACCCCTGTGACATTTCACAAATAATGGGAAAACCACCCCCACAAGAGGATGTGCAATGTTTTTACCCCACGCTAACAGTATCAGATAAGGGATTTTCGGCTGCAGCAGTATACCAAGCTCAGCCCGTGACAAAAAAATTGGCACAGAAGCCCGCTGCGCAGTTATCAGCTGCAAAGCAAGATAGTGCACAGACCGTCCCTATGGGGACTCTAAATACCCAGCCCCCGGTAGCAGAAAGGGATATTCCTGGAGTAGCTATGGACACTGACAAGGGACCAGTAAGGGGGGCAGAAGGGGAATCAGACTTACAAGTTACACCCCCTTCTGCATTTTTAAGGTAAAGATGTCTAGTAAAGGGTGATCTACAGGTCAAACCCAGCAAAAAGACGAGTCTTTGCGACCATCTGTGTAATTTAGACAGAGGTCAGATAGTAAAATAAAGTGTTTTGGAAACACAAAGCGTTTTTGGAAAACGCATAACTCTGGGAGTTTACAGTTTTTACTGGGAAAACATTAAACAAAGACAGTTTTGAGGGAAAAAATCAGACCTCTGTCACTGTTCTTTTCTGTCATGTGACAAATATAAAATAATCGGTATTTGTGTATTTGTGTAAAGGTGATATTGTATATAAAGTGATTGTTTGTAATTATGTGAGGGTACATTAGAGTCCTGTACCTCTACGAACAAAGGTGTTCTGTGAGTAAATCACACTGTGAGTAAATATGTAAAATTGCAAATGCTGATGTTAAGGGTCAATGGACCCCCAGACCAAAAAGACGGGTGAAACCCTCTGTTTGCAGAAAAGCGGCCGCGGTGGCAAACGGTTAATTGCCATTCTATTTTTGTTGACAGCGGTTAAGTAGTCAATCAGTGTCTGGGGTCCGTTGGCTGACAGAAACAAAGCATTTGAAAAAGTATGAGGTATGAGTGAGGTTCCGCAGTGAATCGCCTCTTCCGCTTTTCTCGCCTCAAATATCATCGCCTCCTCACCCCTCCTTCCGTACTTGTGAAGGGAAGGAGGAGTTTGGAATGAATTAAGAAATTGGGTTGAGCGTGCCAGAATATCAAAGGGAATTTGTGCATTTATTATTTGTATTGTTTATGGCACATAAGGTACTATGATACATTGTATATATGTATGTAGAGTTGTTTGCCTTTTTGTTTTTTGTGGAAGAAGATGGGTTGAAAATAGCAAAGCACTGGTTTTAACATGAGTTCAGGGTTGAAGCAGAAGAAATTCTGTCTTCGGACCCAACCTAAAAGGATGCCAAGTTTCTGGCAAAATTCCTCCAGTTCCCCTAGCCCTCAGGTGCCAGCCACAACCCATATAGAGCCCCCGGAGCAAGCACGCAGACAAACACGCAGATATTTTTTACGCAGAATATATCTCCCCGCTGTACCTTTTTCCTTTTCACATATCTCTCCACAACCTGCTTTTTATACATAAACTTAATAGTTTTTTTTGAAAGAGGGGAAGATAGTCCCCGCAGCTGGTCCATGCATCCCCGCAGCCAGTGCACCTACCATGGGGTAGGTCATAGAGGTTGGCTATATCGCAAACCTGCTCGTTAAATATATATATTTATATGTGTCAAAGTACATCACATATATCGGGAATAATCCAAACATACCACACAGGGTGAAATATGAACACCTCCCCTGTATCCCGTACTACACCTTTCATTCGTCTATGAATGAATTTCACTCACATACCAGCAGCAGTCATCATAGATGTGTTCGTGTGTATAGGCTATCGGTCTGTTTTCCTTCGGTCCAAAACCGATGGTTAGTACGGAAAAGCGTTGGTTCAAAACCCACGCAGGCTCAGACGGGAGCACTTGTTTTTTGTAAACCTTGCATTCCATTTTTGAGATGGCACACTTTTCAAAGTAATGTTCCATTTCTTGCTGAGCATTTGTTTCTTCACTCTATTGCCCGGATGAACACATTGTTTAGCTGATATTATCCACCAGGTGGATACTATTTAGCCAGTATTCTCCCATACAGAATTCTTTTGGTTTTTGCTTCTAAATCTCCTTTCTTTGGAATCATTTTTACCCACATGCCAAGAAAGGGACAGAGCAAGAATACATTTTAGTCATCGTGGATATATTCTCACGATGAGTGGAAACATTTGAGTCCACAAGAGATATACTCACGCAGGAAATCATTCCTGGGTAAGGGTGTCCATTGCAAATATTCCATAAATGTAATAAAATGTTGCTAGTAGTTCTTTCCGAGATCAGAATGTCCTGGTAAAGCCACAGGGTAGTTTCCATTTGAGATTCTTATGGGAAGGGCCAGGACACCCCTTATCTTAGAAGATCTTGATCAGATAAGGGAGGGAAAAATGTCAAAGATAATTGAGTCCAAGTTGAAGGAAATGTTGCTCGCACATCTCTTCTTTCTGTTCACAGAAACCAACACATCCCTTTGGACCTCCTACCACTAGAAGTCCCGGTGATCCAGACAGCCATCCTAGTGGTGAAATCCTAACCTTTGTTTGTCGGAGAATTCCCAAGCCTGGATCCATGCCAGTCGAAAAAAAAAGGTCAAAGTGGATTGTGCGAAGCAAGGCAAGACACAGCTAAAAGCTTCAGTTGCGGACATAAGAGGTGAAGCAAATGTTAATAGAGTTTTAGACAGGAGGTGAAGCAGGTGTTATAAATCCTCGAAAAGCGAATACAGCAAAAAGACTTTGTTTTCTGCTCCAGGTCCTGAGAAACCTTGGACACTCTTGGGGGTGACCATGCTTCCAGTGTTCCCCCAACGTGGATTATAACTAACTGTATATATCACCCAGAAGATTTAGGTGTCATGAAAGACATCTGTGGGTAAAGAACTAACTCTAGCCATGCTGAAAGCCATGCTAGAATGAAGACAGAAAATCGGTGAAGGTTTTACCGACAAAATTTTATTTTTAAAGTTTAAGTTTAAATATGCTTATGGTAGGAAATCATCATATTACAAATGTTGGATAGGTAGTAAAATCCAGGGGTACCACTAAAATTCCTTTTTAAGGCTACTCCTCTAAAATGGTACCCCACTTGTTTGTCTTACTGATGTCACAAGAAAGCTTCCAGCTTGCTGGATATGTAGCAAGCTGCACCCAGGGTCCAGTAGAATTCCCCTGATAGCCGTACCTTTGAATTTCACTCCTCTCTTAAAAGGTACACCCCACGTACACCTTACAAGTGTTACTAGGAAATACTCTGATAATACTCTTAGGGCCAAATTCTCAAAAGAGATACGCAGACTTAACTCCATTTTTCTAAATTTACACGGCGCGTATATTTGCGCGCGATCGTCAAAACGACTTAAGCAAAGATTTCCGTATTTTCAGCCGTACTTAAATTAGTTACACCTGCGCATTCCCGGGCGCAAATTACGCTAGGCTCGCCGCTGTTTTTGATAGGCAAAGATGCAAATGAGGGAGTTAGGGCGATTCTCAGAATTAAGTGTGTGTGCCGTATTTTCCGCCCTGTGCGCACCTGTTAGTTTTTCTGACTAAATTTCCACATTATAAAACCAGCCCTAATTTTACACATGCTGTGGAAGGGTTTGCTGAAGGTAGTGACTAGAGGTTAGAGTTCTAGTTGTGAAGGTTTTTGTTTAAAAATGCCAGGACCAGCAATGATTTTGACGGCACTTGCTGCCTTACAGGCACAAAGGAGGAGGAGGAGGGCACAGAGGAGGAGGATGAGGGCACAGGCGCGTGTTTATCGGCCACGCCGTGATATTTGGCAAATGCCAGCTTATGAGGTGATTGGCAACTACCGATTTGATAGGGAGGCCATCCTGGAGATCACCCAACTCCTTCATGAGGATCTAATCGCCCCAACCCTACGTTCCCATGCCCTGACACCTCTTGAGAAAGTGATGGCAACCCTCCATTTTTTATCGAGTGGCTCATTCCAGCGAGCATCTGGAGGTGTGGCTGGGATGGTGCAGTCAACCATGAGTAAATGTCTACATCAGGTGGTCCCTGCCATACTGCGGCGCATGAGCCACCAGAACGAAAATTCAATGAGGTGCACAGCCAGACCCGGGCTATAGTAGAGCGGACTTTTGGCATGCTAAAGTCAAGATTCAGATGCCTTGACAAGACTGGGGGTACACTATTGTATTCCCCAGACTTTGTATGCAAAATTATTGGTGCATGTTACATACTGCACAATTTTGCATTAAGAAGGGGCATGCATGTGGAGATATCTCCTGACCTAACCCCCCACCCAGGCAATCCCCCCCCCCCAAAACCCCTCTACCCGGTCTGCTGAGGGCCAGGCAATCAGGAGACAACTGTCTGAAGGCATCTTTGCCCAGTAAATGGATCCTAATTATATTTTTGTTTTTGATTTGCCCAGAACAAATCACAGAGATTATGTGACCTTTAAATCTTTATTTTGCTAAATAAATGCACATTACTTATATGCCAAAGAGAATGTTTATTTTCATTTACAAAACGCACATTAATTATCTCACAATGAGAATGCATGAATGCACGTCACTGTGGTCCCTAGCACAGACACATCACATGCACATCGAATTGGATTAGATCCAAGTACCCCCCCCCCCCCCCTTTGGTACTTGGGAGCAGTAACGCCCCGCCACGGCTCCAATTATGTCACTGTGCATTCATACACCATTCAGGAACCTAGGATGACTTCTCCCTGGTCCTGGGGATCCCTACTCCACCAAAACTGAGGGTGACACCCTTATGTTTTCAGGAATGCCACCCCCCCACATTCACACATCATTCACACACATAAACCAAATCATAAGTACAGTGTAAAAAAAAAAAAAAAAAAAAGTACCCCTGCAAATTAGGGATGTTGCCGAGTGCTCCTTCTGGGCTGCCCACGGGCACGGGCACGGGCACGGTCACGGGCACGGGGACGGCCACGGGGACGGCCACGGCCGACTGGGGGATCTTCACGGGGGGGGTCTGTGCAGGGGAGGGAGTATTTTCAGGGGGGGGGACTGTGCATGGGAGGGAGTATTTTCAGGGGGGGGGGGACTGTGCAGGGGAGGGAGTATTTTCAGGGGGGGGACTGTACAGGGGAGGAAGCAGCCTCCCCTGGTGTCTGTCCTCCTGCTGGCCTTCCCTCCAAGGCAACGGCTATCCTTGTCAGACAGGAAGTAATGTCAGCCGTATTGGCCTGCACAGCCCGGGTATTGGCCTGCACAGCCTGGGTGAGGGCAGTCACCTCCTGGGCCACACCTGTTGTGGCGTTCCTCAGGTCCCACAAACAGGTGATGACCCCCACGGAGTTGGTGGCCACGTCACCCAGTGACTCCCTCATTGCACCCAGGCTGCGCTCCACCTTGCTCATTGTTTTTTGTATTGCAGACAGACTGCGGGTCTGCCGGACATTGTGCCTCAACAGACTGACCGGCAGACGCACCAACCCCCCCTGTTTTCAGGGGTCGGCATCCTACTTGCCCCTGAGGCTTGTGGCCTTGGAGGAGGAGTTGGAGTGAGCCATGGGTGCTGCTGCATGTTGGAGGAGGGTTGGAAGGGGCGACCCATGATGGTGGCCTGACTTCTGGGCGCCTGTGGGGTTCCCTCAGGGGATGATTCAAAGGTCATATCTTGGCCCATCATTATTTCCTGCCCAATCAGAATATTGTCATCTTCCTCCCCCTCATCCTCCTCCCACTCAACATCCAAATTAGGGGAGTTGTGGGCACTCCCCTCCCATGGCGAATCCTGCCCTTCTTGGGACTCTGCATGAGCCTGTCTTGGGGGTGGTGCAGCAGCCTGCCCTGATGGGCCTGCAACCTCCTGACCTGATGGGCCTGCAACCTCCTGGGCTGATGGGGCTGCCACCTCCTGGGCTGATGGGGCTGCCACCTCCTGGGCTGATGGGGCTGCCACCTCCTGGGCTGATGGGGCTGCCACCTCCTGGGCTGATGGGGCTGCAACCTCCTGGGCTGATGGGGCTGCAACAGGGGCGTAACTAGAAATCACAGGGCCCCATAGCAAAATGTTGTATGGGCCCCCCCCCCCTCCAAAAAAAATGAACTAATGCCATTGAACAACAGCTCAGGTCAGGTAATCAACACTCACCCCAGTGCAGCGGGCTCCTCCGGTCATCCTCATCCCCCTCCTCTTCATTGGTGCAGTCAGTGGCAGATTTCAGATTTGCCCGATCGCTCCTCCGCTGCCCTGATCTGAACTCTCCTGAGTCCCGCTTCAGCGCCGAGCGGGGATCTCAGTGTTGTGATGTGGCGGCGGCTGCGGGATTGGAAACTCCCACCTTCTGGAGCCGGCGACGCGTATGATGTACATCATATGTTCTGCAGGCTCCAGAAGGCGGGACCTGTGACTCGGCAGATCAGATCGCTTCCTGCTCGCCGGCGTTCGGGGCTAAATAGTGTATGGTGCCCTTTTTGAGACTCGGGGCTTTTCGGGGGCACATTCGGGGCTCCAGCCCCCCTAGCCCGGGCCTAACGACGCCTCTGCTCGGGACACGGCCGGGCTCGCGGGGCTGGGAGCCGGATTACATTCTTCATCCTCACCAGTGTTGTCAACCCCCTGAAGTGAAATTTACTGACAAGGATGCCAAAATTTACGAACGACACCAATTTTTTACTGGCACTGCAAAAAACTACCTAAAATTACTGTTTTCAGTGCTAAACAGTGCAAGTAAAATTTTTGAACTATAAACATGTAGCTAGTACTATTAGCAATGTGTTTAAGTTAAACAAAAGTCAAAAAACATATTTCTCCATTTACATGAAGGTCAGGTCACTATAACCCTACCATTACTGGGTTCCCCCTTACATCAGAGTCTGCAGGATTCCCCCTTACAGTAAAAGGGAACTCTTATGTAAAGGGGAACGCTGCAGATCATGATCTAAGGGGGAACTCTGATGTGGGGGGAGCCGCTGGTGACCAGAGACCACCTTATATCAGAGTCCACTGCATTCCCTTTACATCAAAGTTCCCACTTACATCAGGGTCTGCAGGAACATTCTTCTGGTGACCACCAATGTAAGGAACATTCTTTCTGGTGACCACCAACGTAAGGAACATTATTCGCACAGACCACCAATGTAAGGAGCATTCTTTCTGCTGACCACCAATGTAAGGAACATTATTCGCACAGACCACCAATGCAAAGAACATTCTTTTTGGTGACCACCAACGTAAGGAACATTATTCGCACAGACCACCAATGTAAGGAGCATTCTTTCTGCTGACCACCAATGTAAGGAACATTATTCGCACAGACCACCAATGTAAGGAACATTCTTTCTGGTGACCACCAATGCAAAGAACATTCTTTCTGGTGACCACCAACGTAAGGAACATTATTCGCACAGGCCACCAATGTAAGGAACATTCTTCTCACTGATCACCAATGTAAGGAACATTCTTCTCACTGATCACCAATGTAAGGAACATTCTTCTCACTGATCACCAATGTAAGAGACATTCTTCCCACTGATCACCAATGTAAGGAATATTCTTCTCACTGATCACCAATGTAAGGAACATTCTTCTCACTGATCACCAATGTAAGGAACATTCTTCTCACTGATCACCAATGTAAGGAATATTCTTCTCACTGATCACCAATGTAAGGAACATTCTTCCCAATTTTGTTTATTAAAAGTCTTGCAAACAAAAAGCATAAAATCACTATAAGATATACATAAATATACACATATTTACATAAATGAAAATAAATATAGCAAATCTGCTCTCAAACAAAAGACTTTACAGCAAAGCAAAAATCATGTAATCACCAGGAAAGTAAATCTTAATACAAACTCACACCACTACACCAGACAAACCTGCAAGGTCAAGAAACAAACCCGCACCCATTATGCATGCAGCCCTTCTAAGAAACGTCCAACACCATACATCCACCTATTTCTACCTCAATTACCCGCCGGCGCGTTACCATATCGGTTTCAAAAAGTACCGCAACTCCGCTGCAGGGCTCAGCCGCAAGAGACCAAAAGGAGGGACCGCATCTCCACTCCCTTTTTGCCAGGTGGACATCGGCCAAAGTATGGAGCCAGGTCTCTTGCAAAAATAAAATCTCGGCATCAAACTCGCTGAGCAAAAATAAGGCCATATCACAAGCTCTTGCAGATTTAATGCTGGCGACATAAATGGTCGCCACCTTTATCGGAGGGGGAACTGCCATCAGGATGATTGGGGTAGTCGTTTCTTGACCTTCACCACACTCTCATCACCAGAAACCGCTCTCTTCAAACAACGTGACTCATCCATAGATGAAAAAGAAGAAGACAAAGACATCTTTTCACCTGACAACACATTAAAGGTGTTACCAAGGGGAACCCCTCCTGGATCCGACTCTGAGGAAGAGACGACCGGTTTTCTTGTCTTTCTCTTCATTTTTTTCCTCCTCCTAATCTTCTCCCACCCCTCCTCATCCGAATCCCCATCAATGGAATGTGAAACATGGGGTACGGACACCCTTCCATCAGCCCCACCCCCATCCAGCACCCCCACATTCCCCTGACCACGCTTGCGCTGCCGAGGGGCAGGGACTGGAGGCTGAGTGGGAAGATCCGCTAAACCTGCCCCCCCAGCAGCCTCCGCCAGTCTGGAGGATCTACGAATAGATGGATTAGGGACAGGAGGGACAGATTTAGGGACCACATCTCTAGGGGGAACAGAAACAGATGTCACAGACACAGAAGGGACAGACTCAGGGACCACATCACTAAGGGGAACAGAAACAGATGTCACAGACACAGGAGGGACAGACTCAGGGACCACATCACTAGGGGGAACAGAAACAGATGTCACAGACACAGGAGGGACAACAAGAGTTTCAGTGGCCTCATCCTCCTTATCCAGCCTCTGCAGCTCAGCCTCCAACCCTGGCAGGTTATGTAATGCCTCCGGGCATTGACTGTACGGGTGACCAAGTTTTTGGCACAAATTGCACCGAATGTCAGTACAGTCTTTAGCCAAATGGCCAAGCTCCTGGCACAAAGAACATTTCTTGCGGGTGCAGGTGGAGGCAAAATGGCCCTTGTCACCACATTTATTGCACACCTTAGGCTGACCCTGGTAAAAAATGGTCAGCCTGTCCCTCCCCAGAAAGGCTGAACAGGGCAGATGTTGAACAACATCTCCCTGCACCCCCAATTTTAGTGACACTGTCCAGGCCCCTGTCCATATCCCATGCTGATCAAGGACCTTCCGCAGTGGAGCGAGGACTTCACCATAGCGGCGTAACCATACTACCAAATCAGCCTCTGGGATGGATTCGTTACGCACAAGGATCGTCACTGATTTTATTAGAGGCTGCCTGGAAACCACCTTTGGCATCCAACCATTCCACTGCGGAAGGTCCCTGCGCCCCCTAAAACGTTCCCAAAATAAATCCAGACCCTCAGGTTTTACAAAGGACAAATCAAATTCCCAACTCCCAATGGGACAAATCAAAGCAAAAATGTCTGCGACTTTGAACCCCATTTCCAGGATCAACTCGGCCACCCTCCCCCTTACTGGTGGGGTCCCCTCCCCCTCCCACTTCAGCTGGACCACATTTCTCCGCTTATACCCACCAACCATCCCCCCACTAAACCCCCCCAAATTGTGACCACCAACATTTGCACCATTCCCCCCACCCTCCTTGGTGCGATTCCCCAAAACCGACGCGTAACTCCCAGCAGATAAAACATTTGTTTGTTTTGAACCATCTGACACATTTGCAGCAGATATCGATTGCACAGATTTGGTCTGAACAATCGGCGAGTCTTTCCTCTGCTGAGCAGGGGGAGGAATGTCATTTTTATTTTTCCCAGCAGTATTAACCCCTTCACCACCCACCACATCCATTGTTTTATCATTACTGTCATTTTTAGAACTTGCTGGAATATTCACAGTTCCTGCAGTCTTCCTAGCAGTGTCAGTTCCCACTGCTGTACTTGTAGAAGCTTCAGCTGGTCGGTTCTCTTCTGTCAGGACAGGGTTGTCATCAGAGGATAGTGCAGGCTGGTCTGATACTGCAGCAGGTGAAACCTCCATTGCTTCTTCCACTGCACATGGTGCAATATGCTGATCCCCTCCCCCACCACAGGGAGGCTCAGGTGAGGCAATCTCATTGCTGGTAACAGGCATACCTTGTACAGAGGAACTACAGGTCCCAGCAGAAACTCCAGGCAGCGCTTTGCACAAGGCCTTCCCTTTCTGCTCCTTAGTCAGGACACCGTCCACCACAGCAGGTTGGGCAGACATGTTGGAAGACAGTGAGGTGTGCTGATATTTCTCCACCTGTGCTGGCTTGGCTTCAGGGACTTCTGTATTAGCAGGCTTGTTTGCTCTCAGGGGTGACTCCATCTCCTGGATACATTTCAGGGTGCCATGCTCACTCTCAAAACCCTGGCTGGTTGCCGTCGGCGATTCCAAGCCCTGACATGGAGGGAGAGGTGCAGAAGCAGATGGACCCGCGTCATCCATTATCTGAGGCTGTTGCTGGTCCCTGGAACTTGCTGTCTGGCTGGCAAATCTCCTCTCATTATCAAACTTTTCTCCACTTTTATCTTTCAGCTTTTCCAATAATAAAGATTGCTCCTTTACCTTTTCCTCCAATTCCTGCAACTCAGGCTTCATGGCCAAACGATTTTTACTCCAGGCCTGGAAATACTTGATTTTGAAGGATTTGTGTTCAGCCTTCAAAATTTTAAGTTTTTCTTCAGCTCTTCCAATCGCCCTAAAACGATCAATGCTCTTCTGACTGAAGACATTCGCATCCACAGCAGGGCCTGGACCTACAGACAGATCCTCCACCTCCTCCTCACTAGGCCCCGTATCATCAGGGGGATCCGTCCCGGGGCCTCCCCCAGGATCAGGCATTATTCCTGGGCCAAGCTAGCAGGCAAGGCCCAGGCTTAAAAAAGGTTGGATCTCTCAGAGAGCTCCTTGGGTGTGTCCTCCTCCTTCTTCCCACTGATCACCAATGTAAGGAATATTCTTCTCACTGATCACCAATGTAAGGAACATTCTTCTCACTGATCACCAATGTAAGGAACATTCTTCTCACTGATCACCAATGTAAGGAACATTCTTCTCACTGATCACCAATGTAAGGCACATTCTTCCCACTGATCACCAATGTAAGGGACATTCTTCTCACTGATCACCAATGTAAGGGACATTCTTCTCACTGATCACCAATGTAAGGGACATTCTTCTCACTGATCACCAATGTAAGGAACATTCTTCTCACTGATCACCAATGTAAGGGACATTCTTCCCACTGATCACCAATGTAAGGAACATTCTTCTCACTGATCACCAATGTAAGGGACATTCTTCCCACTGATCACCAATGTAAGGAACATTCTTCCCACTGATCACCAATGTAAGGGACATTCTTCTCACTGATCACCAATGTAAGGAACATTCTTCTCACTGATCACCAATGTAAGGAACATTCTTCTCACTGATCACCAATGTAAGGAACATTCTCCTCACTGATCACCAATGTAAGGAACATTCTTCTCACTGATCACCAATGTAAGGGACATTCTTCTCACTGATCACCAATGTAAGGAACATTATTCGCACAGACCACCAATGTAAGGAACATTATTTCTGGGGACCACCAATGCAAGGAACATTCTTTCTGGGGACCACCAATGCAAGGAACATTCTTTCTGGGGACCACCAATGTAGGGAACATTATTCGCACAGACCACCAATGCAAGGGACAATTTTTTATGGCGACCACCAATGTAGGGAACATTCTTTCTGCTGACCACTAATGTAAGGGACATTCTTCTCACTGATGGTTCTTTTTGTCGAAGTGTACAGATATATCAGTGTTGTATACAAGGAATAGCTCTCAATATACAGATATCAGTGTCAGGGAAAACACTCAGTGTATAGATGTCAGTTATACACTTAGTGCTATTCCTTATGTGTTACACTGACATCTATACACTGAGAGTTTTCCCTGACACTGATATCTGTATATTGAGAGCTATTCCTTGTATACAACACTGATATATCTGTACACTTGGACACTCAGTGTACAGATATCCGTGTGTCAGGGAATAGCTCCTGGTAGATGGGCACTGGGGAAGAAGGAACACTTAGCCTGGCTGATGATCACAGACATGCTGTGATTACACACTGACCTGCTGCCACACACAACAAGACTCCACTGTGTCTTCCCTCTCCAGCCTCCAGCTCTCTCACTGGCTTTCCCCCGCGGCATGGATGTATACTGTGGCCCCGCCCCTCTGCTGAATTCCCTAGGAGGATAGGTGGCCAGAGCGCCTGTCATTGCAATAATCCTCATGGCTCCATGATCGCTCTGTAATCCTGGCCAGCACCTAGTCCTCTCATACAGCCTCATCATCTGCAGGCAGGGTTGACATCACTCACTACCTCTGCGGTGCACAAACGTTCCTAATTTTGCATAATAAACTGTGGGCACATCCAGGGGCAGACTGAGCAGGTCATGGGGCCCCCCTGACTCTGGGGTCCTCGGTTTCTGCCCGACTGATCAGTCCGCCCCTGTACCGGACTGTTCGTAGAAAAAAAAAAAAATTAACAAAAAAAAAAAAACGAACGGTTAGCAACACAGATCCTCACCGGGCCCCTCTCGGCTGCGGGCCCCATAGCGCCCGCGTGGGTCGCTATGGCGGTAGTTCCGCCACTGGGCTGCAACCTCCTGGCCATCTGGGGAGGACACAAAACAATCACAGGTTGTTGGATCCACACACTTGGCACATCTTCCCTTCCCCCACCCACACATGCTAATCACCAGATAGAAAATCCAAAAAATTACCTGTCCTCATAAGAGGATCATTGTCAAAGCCAGGCAGGCCCACCACCTGCTGTGGGTGGAAACACTGGGCCACTGCCCATTCCTCCTCACTCATCCTGACTGGGCAGGGTCCCCCTCCTCCAGTGCCCCTGGTATGGGCATGCAGCGTTGCCAGCTTGTTCCGGGACACGCTCCTCAAGTCATTTATTTTTTTTTGAACTCCAGCGATGGTCCTGGTCTCCCCCCCCCCCCCCGCCGCATTGATCCGATCGGTGATCTTTTGAAGGATCTCCTTCCTCCTGGCCGGGGTGGTGGTGTGGCTCTCAGGGCCATGGAGAAATCGCCCAAATTTAATGACGCCCTGAGCAAGTATATGCTTCTCTGCCACTGTAAAATGTAGCTTCCTGCGCTTGGGAGCCATGACAGACAACACCCAGCAACAGGGAACTCACCCAACAAACAAACAACAATACACACACACAACAAAGAAAATACAAACAAGCCAAAATAAAAAATATACAGACAGCTACTATTAATTCGAAAACAAACAGGCAAAAAAGGAAAACAAAAAATATAAACAAAACCCCAAAAAAAAGATTATCAAAAACAAACAGGCAAACAATCAAAACAAAGAACAAATTATCAAAAACAAACACCAACTATACCCTCCAACTCCACAAACACTTTTCTCACAAACCAATCTTACCAACAAACACTGACAAACGTTCAAAGCAGAAGCAACTTGCTTTAGGAAGGAAACACAGGGAAATACTTTTGCAATTGAAGTGTGTTTGACTGGGGCTATTTAGACACAGGGCGATCTTCAAACTAAGTACGCTTGGCCTTTTACCTATCTCACTGATTGCGCTGACCAAAGTTCTGCACATGCGCAGTGAGGTCCAGATTCGTGCGCGCATGCGCAGTACGGCCGGCACTTCATTTGCATGGGGTCACGGCTCATTACAATGAAGCACGCCCACTTCATTCCCACTTGCCATAACCACGCCTTACGCATTGAAACTTAAGTTAGGGATGGCGCAGTTTTGTGCGCAAATGCACTGAGAATACGGTACTTACGACACCAACTTAGGGCGCCGTAACTTAAATGACATAAGTTAGATAATCCTAAATTTACACATGGTTTTGAGAATTTGGCCCTTATTTTCCAGATCACAAGTAGGAGTCATGCACCAGATTGGTGTTTTAAGTTAGGGAACTCCACAAGAGGGGTCCAAGCCTGTCAACACACTGCCCTTAACTTCTCAATGACAGACACCTTCACAAGTTATCTTAAACTTCTCCCACAGCACCTCTTTATATCACACCCCTGAACTTAACTCCACGTTACTGACATTTCAGTCGCCTGTAGACAAAAGACAGGGGAGGGTGTGTTAGATGGCACAGTCTGATGATCCAAACTTTTATGAACAATCTCAGACCAACATACATGTTAGTGGTTAAACAGCAATGCTTTGAGTAGACAACCCAGGCCATTGATGGATTTAAAGGTTTGTGCTTTAAGTTAGGTAGTTCCACAAGAAGTCTACGACTTGCCAACATGCTGCACTTCCAGTAGCATCGCGGTATAGCTCCTTCTTCTGTACCCCAGACCCTTTATTCCTAGGCGCCAACCCACCTCTATAGTAGGCCAATTGGTGTGAGGTATGACATTCTCCGGTCTCTCTTATGAGCTAAGGAGAATTTTTCAAAGGTTGCCTTTAAACCTTTGATTATACATACATCTGTTGCAAGGATATTATCTATATTATCCTTATTTAGAATCCCAGTGATGGTGTTAGTCAGCGGCCATGGTCCCAGTAGAGAGGGATATTAGGTGATAGTAAGAGAGGACACCTTCTTAAAACTAGTTTGTACCCCAGGTATCCTCTCAAAATGTATTAATAATATGGCCTGGGTCTGGTTCCCTTCTAGTACAGATTGGGAAATAGGTTGAATGAAGAGGCTCAATGATTACATGAGTATTATTGATGATGTACTGAAGGAAAATCCTGATGATATTTCCAAATTAAATATAGAAACTAGAGCAATCAGGAGCAATTAGAATTCCTGGCTGTTAAAAGCATAAGTGCTGCACTCACGGGCCTAGGTAATGTCACTAAGGGCTATGAGTGTTGCACTTGGGTTCATAATACATCCGTTGAGATCCCGGATTATTGTGAAATTATCACCCAACATAGAAAGGAGGTAGACAAGCTATCACAAGAGGCCAGGGATATAGAGTTTTTTTAAAAAAAACATTTCCCCCCCCCTCTTTTTCCCTTGCCCCCCTCTACCATTCCTGACAGAAACAGGACACCTAAATGAGATAGGGGACAAGGAAATGAGGCAGAAGGAACTGATTGTATATGGGTCCAGCAAGGTATTTTTTCTTGACTAGAGGTTTATTTTGAAAAACTGATTTTTGCACATTAACAGCCACATATCAGGGTATCTCTGTGCAAAATATTGTCATTTGGCCAAAAATCACGAAGGTTTTTGTAAGCACAGCCGTTGAGGAGCATAACATTTTAAATGCTTATTGAGTTTAAATCTGTGTATTAGCTGAGTAAATGTAGTGATGCTGTACATAGCCCTGTTCTATGGCATAATAATAAAAAAAAAAAAAAAAAAAAGAACAGAACACCTCTATAAACCCTGTAGCTGCAGGACTTGAGGGAAATTAATAGTTTAATTGTACTTGGAGCACCAGTCTTATCTGATGTGCCATACCACTGCCATATACCATTTCACTTCATAGTGATGGGTTCAGCAAATATGTTTTAGCGTCCTGGTGGACGAGGACAGGGCATTCCCTTGTGGGCTAGCCAATCTTCTGGAAATGTATCCTTCACGGCTGATGACTAACCTGGTGGATAATATCCTCCGGGTTATGTACCTTTGGGCATGGGTGTAGGAACCCTTACAAATCTGGGGGGGACAGCATTTTTACTCGCCAATACCCACCCCTCTCATGTACATACTACCCACCCCTCTCATGTACATACTACCCACCTATACCGTATAGGTGGGTAGTATGTATATGAGAGGGGTGGGTAGTATGTACATGAGAGGGGTGGGTAGTATGTCCACAAGAGGGGTGGGTAAAGGTGGGTAGTATGTACACAAGAGGGGTGGGTATTGGTGGGTAGTATGTACATGAGAGGGGTGGGTAGTATGTACACAAGAGGGGTGGGTATAGGTGGGTAGTATGTACACGAGAGGGGTGGGTATTGGTGGATAGTATGTACATGAGAGGGGTGGGTAGTATGTACACAAGAGGGGTGGGTATAGGTGGGTAGTATGTACACGAGAGGGGTGGGTATAGGTGGGTAGTATGTACATTAGAGGGGTGGGTATTGGTGGGTAGTATGTACATGAGAGGGGTGGGTAGTATGTACACAAGAGGGGTGGGTATAGGTGGGCAGTATGTACATGAGAGGGTGGGTATAGGTGGGTAGTATGTACATGAGAGGGGTGCGTATAGGTGGGTAGTATGTACATGAGAGGGGTGCGTATAGGTGGGTAGTATGTACATGAGAGGGGTGCGTATAGGTGGGTAGTATGTACATGAGAGGGGTGGGTAGTATGTACACGAGAGGGGTGGGTAGTATGTACATGAGAGGGGTGGGTATAGGTGGGTAGTATGTACATGAGAGGGGTGCGTATAGGTGGGTAGTATGTACATGAGAGGGGTGGGTAGTATGTACACGAGAGGGGTGGGTAGTATGTACATGAGAGGGGTGGGTATAGGTGGGTAGTATGTACATGAGAGGGGTGCGTATAGGTGGGTAGTATGTACATGAGAGGGGTGGGTAGTATGTACATGAGAGGGGTGCGTATAGGTGGGTAGTATGTACATGAGAGGGGTGGGTAGTATGTACACGAGAGGGGTGGGTAGTATGTACACGAGAGGGGTGGGTATAGGTGGGTAGTATGTACATGAGAGGGGTGCGTATAGGTGGGTAGTATGTACATGAGAGGGGTGGGTAGTATGTACAAGAGAGGGGTGGGTAGTATGTACAAGAGAGGGGTGGGTAGTATGTACAAGAGAGGGGTGGGTAGTATCGAATACACCACTGATGCATTAGTGACCAGTGCCAGTTATTTAACCCCTTTGTGCTGCATTAGTGGCACTGGTATATGAGTTTATGAACCCTTTGATGCTGCACCATAAATGCAGCACAAGGGGGTTAATTAACTGGTCACTAATGCAATAACCCCTTCCATGCTGCATATTTCAAATACCAATGTAAACCCCCCCCCAAAGAGTTAAACACTTCAGGCAGGTTGACACAGCTAAGCCACTGTGACAACAGTGATTTAGGTTACGTTTTTAGCTTGGAAAACTTACCTGCACTTTTGCAGGGGCTTCACTGGCTCCTCACAGCAGCACTCTCCTCGGCTCTTTCTTCCCGCCTCCCGGTCTGTGAATGACATCACGCCGGGCGGGACTAGGAAGCTCCTGTCGGGCGGAGAACACTCTGCCTGAGTCAGGCAGCCTGACAGGGAAGTGAATGGTCCGTGATTCACTCACAGCACACTCGCACCGCTCTGCTGCAGACAGTGTACCGGCGGCCGGCAAGGCTGTCTTCAGCAGTGCGGAACAAGCGGCATCCTTAGCCTCCCTTACCCCCCTCAGTCGGCTCCTGGCGGGTTCAGCAACTGTCGGCCTGGCCGCTCCGCCTCCACCTCCCCTACAGCGCAGCCCGCTCATGCTGCCAGCTTGTTGGACACTGACTGGACGAGGCTCGGCGGGTGGGGGGGATTTTACCATACCTGTCCCCCCCGCATTATTATCTGGGGGGGATCCGTCCCCCCCGTCCCCCCCGGTTCCTACGCCCATGCCTTTGGGGTCTATGCAATTATGCTCCAGACCACATTTGCAAGCCCACCTGAGAGACACACCTACACATAGATCAGCCCTGCTACAGTATGTAGTTACTCGTTGGAGGCCGGTTGTAAGGACGGGTGGAGTTTACACCCAGAAGGACACTCTGTATTCAGAGTCATTGGATCCTTTACTTGAGGTCAGTGGATATGTTTGTATACAGAGAGAGAGAGGGTTTCTTTTGGTCTCACCAAAAGGGCAAGAAGTTGTTTTACTTCGGCAGGTAAATCAATCAAGCAATAAGTTAGATTGATTGGCTGTTTTCAGCTTTAGGTTCTTACTGAGGTAGCCATCCTAGCTTTTGAGGCTCACATGTGGAGGCGCAGGCCCTAGCCTCTAGCCCCTAGCCTCTACGGAAGAGCAGACCAGGCCCCAAGGTGGTGGCAGCGGTGGGAGCAGACCGGGCCCAGCTTTCAGTAGCCATGCCAGGCGGCTAAGGATGCTGCATAACAGCCCCGGACACTTGATGGTTCTGTGCAAACTCACAGATTCCACCTAGTTCTGGCCCAGTATAGCTGGGAAAAATAACGACTTTTAAAGGACCCCAGGACAAGAAGAACAAGTGGTCCGCAGGGGGCATCTTCAGAATATCTCTTATGTCTGTCAGCTACTCTGGCCCCTCCACATCACCCCTGATGCTGCCACAACCCCCACTAGGCTGGCCCCTCCACAACCCTGAAGCCTGACACACGGAATGTGTCTTTAGTCACAAGCAGTTATGGCTGCCCTGGTGAATGAACATAGTCTAAGAGGGTAAAATTCACCACAGTTGGTTTTATAATATATCACTTCTTGTTTTACCTGCTACCAAAGGTGTCACCAGGGGCTGAACCTCCCTTCCGGAAGTATCAGAAATGTATCCGGGTGCCCGAGTGAAGGTATCTGAATAGTACTGTGGTTGTAGCACCCAGATTTGGCCTCCTCGTTATGTTTGTAATGCAGGGGGCAATTGTAGGATTATGGCAGGTGTCCTCACCAAAAAGAACGTGGTGGAAAGCTTTGCCCTGAGGAGTTCCTTTTCCAGAAGTGTTTCAGGTCCCAGGTGTACCTCCTGAGCGATGGTGGTAGGGGATGGGAACATCATTTACCCTGGGCGGACCAACTATAAATATTACCTAAATTGTCAACACCTGTCTGCTCAAAGTTTGGGCAGATACAGAGTAATTCCAAAGGCTAGGACTGATAATGCCTTTTTGGGATTGAGCAGGAGAACAGGGTAAGGTAGTGTCACAGCATGACTATATATATACATTGCTCAGCGGGACATTTGTCCCAGGTCATTTATGACTTCCACTGTTTTTTTCCTGATATACACAAGGGTTCTTTTTGTAGTTTTTCTGTTTTTTAGAGTACATTGTACATTGCAAAATCAGCTATTAGAGCAGCCAGCACATATCCAAATGCCAGTACTAGTACTATGGGTACAGTGGCACTGCTAGATGGTTATTGAATCTCCAGACACATGCCACAGAGAGAGATTTGAAGATTTGGGCGGATGGGTCTGGAGTTGGTGGTATTTTTCTCCTAGTTTAAGGATATCGTGCTCATATAGAAATAGTGATCCTAATCTTTGCAGTAATACTTTACTTATGTTTTTAATGTTGTATAAGCTCAGTCGGTAGAGCATGAGATTCTTAATCTCAGGGCCATAATTATATAAATGGAAAGGGGGCCTAGCGCCCCCCAAGGATCTAGTGCCTTATGCAATGTATCTGGAAGCTTATAAATGTGTTCAAGTGAGTTTCTAAAGACACTCCAAATGAGTAACTTGTACAGCGCTTTGAATGTATACTGAAACACCTCGAGACGCTGTATCAAATATCATCGTCTAGCCGTGTTTCACAGTAGATGTATCTTAGGTTTTTTCTGAAGGCCCAATGGTTTACGTCCATCCAAATGTCTGTGAGTAGAGCGTCCCGTAGCTGCGGTCCTCGGACTGCGAGTCATCGCTCCCCTTTAGAGGTATAGCGGGACTTGGGACTTGTAGTTATTAGAAATCATGTATAAGTTGTAATTCTCTGTATTACTAGGTGTGCAGCGCTACCCCGCAGAAGCCGACCCCCCACCGTGCAGCTCTCAGCTTAGGATCCTCTTTGGAGAGGTTCAGGCCCCAGCTAGTCACTGGGACCCCTCTCTATGTCAGGATGGAGCTCTGCATGATGCGCAACTTTGGCTGGGTAGGCCACAGCGGCGAGGTCCAGGGATACGCACACCCTGAATGTGGGTACCGTACCTGGAACTCGAACCCCGCGGAAGAAGAAGGCCTCAAGCCAAGGCTGCTGCCCGGATATGACCTCCTCCAGCATACCTAGTGAGGGGAACCACTCCTCTGGCTGCTGGGGAAGGTGAGTCCGCCAGAACCCCTCTAGCGCCAACTGCCGCCCGGGAGTGGTAACACACCCCTGGAACGCAGACTGACCTACAGGACAGTTCTGAGATGACAGCGGCCCAAAATTTAGCAAATTGTGAATGAGAGCTGAATAAGCTCTCCCCTTTTCCCACTAATTTAGCGTAGTGCTCATACTGAAAGTAAGGGGGCACTACAGGTGTATCACCCCATATGTGTATATAAGATGGGTCACCATGTATATTTATAATTCATTTCATGAATCAAAGAGGCGATTGAAAGGATGTGAGCCACTGTGACTCCATCTTAGGAATAGGTATCCATCTTAGATTCATCTCTCCAAAGACCTGTATTTCTATTCCTCTGTCCTAGCCTGTTCTAAGTAACCATTTGTTTATAGAACATAGCTTGTTATTCGACCTTTAACGCTTATCTTATGGTTTGGAGTTTATAGACAGAGTTCTGTGTTAAAGACGCATTTCAATGTATTGTTATGAGAACATGTCTGCTGATAAACTTGTTGTTGTACCATAAGATGCTAAGACCATATTAGTACTTCCACCGGATGTATGAACAGGTTAATTTCTTGTGTTATCTTATTGCTTGTAGAATATTATAAAAGCCATGAATAAAGATATACCATTAGATCATTTTCCCTGAACTCGACTCGAGTGTATAATTTATGGGTTCAGAAGTGATCTCCAGCGCTGACTAAGTTATGAGGAACAATGGGGACCGGTCGTGATAGTACTTAACCCTTTCAGTTCCCGCGTCGAAATTTAAACATCAACGTCATTTGCGTAAGACGTCCGTGAATGGCTCTGGACGCCATTTACGTTACCGTCTAAGCAAATGACGTCGGTGCGATGTCAGTTAGCGCAATGCACGTCGGGTAATTTACCCGACGGAGCATGCGCAGTACGTCCGGCGCGGGAGCGCGCCTAATTTAAATGGGACTCTCCCCATTCTATTTGGCCCGCCTTGCGCCGGACAGATTTAAGTTACACCGCTGCAAATTTCCAGGTAAGTGCTTTGTGGATCGGGCACTAACTTGGACAATTTGCGGCAGTGTAACTTAAATGGGAAAAGTTAAGTTACGCCCGCTATTTGTGGATCTGGCCCAGTATTTTTTTTAAAGCACTAACATTTACAAAGGAAAAATGTTTTAACATTTCTGGTAAATGGCATTTCCCCTCTGGCTTCTATTTTAAAAAATTGCACACAGATCCCTCAAAAGCTCTTTAAAATATTTGGAGATCCTTTCCAGGGATCTATGTGCTGTTCTTCTTTCTTTTTTTTTTTAAAAGCCGGCAATAAAATGTAATTTGCCAGCAATTCAAACTGCATCTTTTTTACTTTGTAAATGTAATTTTTGCTATACTACTTTCTACAGCAAACAATTTAAAACATGACTTTAAATGGTATGGATCTTACAGAAGTTACCCCATGCAGTAAAAAGAAATTGGAAATGTGTGAGGTCCTCCAGAAAACCCTTCCAAGCGTATATATCGCTGCTGACCAGGAAAAGGTACATATGAGAGTCCCCCCTCCTGAACCATACGAGGCCACATGCCCTCAAAATAGGGTGGGGGGGTGCCTTGCCAGGTTGATGAGGACAATGGCCTCTCAACCCTTGCCCAGTGGTTGTGGAGGTCTGGAAGCCACTTTATAAAATATGGGGCCCCCCTAGATTCAAGTCTCCCCCACATGAATAAATACATATTACCCCTATTTATTTACAAAAAAATGTAACCTAGACACCCAAAATGTATGATTAAAAATAAAAATTCTAAAAAAAGTCTCTCAATATAAATCCATCTTCAGCCATGATTGTTTCCAACCAACTTATCAAATTTATAAACCAAATGGACCCGATGCACATGACAATCCCAACCATATTTCTCCCCAAATGACAGCCCCCCCCCAGTTTTCATCAGATATTTAAATGAAGGGGCCAGTTTAGTAGGATTTGCTAAGTATAGGTTTATCTTTTTGCCATGAGGGCAGCATAGAGACCTTCAAATCAATTAAATATCTCCATTTGTATGTCGGAAAAATTCTGTTAGCTCAACTGTATAGAGACAAGACCCTCTAGAAAGGAATACTGGTGATTGGTGCTCCCCAAACACCTAATGACTATCAGTATATAAAGATGATCTCTTTCGAATTAGAGTAGTACCGAATTTAAACAAATCCAAAATAACAAAATTCGAATTAGGAAGAAATTCGAATTCAAAAATTGCTTTTGAACACTTTTTTTTCCCGCATAGTTTTCAATAGTTTTCAATTTGAATCGTTTTCTAATTTCCAAAGAGAATAAAAAAAAAGGAAAAAAAAGGAATAGAATATATTTTTTTCTATTCCAGTCCTTTATTTTCTATTTCATTCTTTTTGGAAATTGGAAAACTTTTCCGATTCAAAAACTTTTCAAATCGATTTGAAAACGAATAAAAAAAACAAATCCTGAAAACAAATTAAATGACTGGAACACATTTAACTAAACACATTTATGTAAATAATGAATCAAACTGAAACTAAACTAAACAATTTTTTTCATTCTGCACATGTCTATACCAGTGGTGTATTTAGGTTTTGTGCTGCCCTAGGCCTGACTAAACTCATGCACACCCTAATTTAAATATGATCCACCCCTAGCTGTCAAGGTCACACCCCTTCCTGTTTAAGAACCGCCCTGAAATTTTCCAGTGGGGACACTAGTTCTGAGGCCTTGGGGGAGGGATTCCCTTAATCTGCAGAGATTTCCTCTCATTTCCTGTTTGGCTATGGGGCAGGAAATGAAGGTAAATTAATGGATGGCAAAAAAAATTACCAGCGGCTATAACCATCTCTTACTCTATCCAAAACATAGACTGAAGGATTCAGCCTTCTTCTACAGCTGCTAACCTCTGCATTCCCCATCCACATCTCACTTTCACCCCTCTTCAGCTCTGACCTCTTCATGCAACCCCCTCTACTGCCCCCATATTCCCCCCCCCTTCCTTAAAAGATCTACCATCTTCCACCTTACTTTTGTTGCTGTATTAAGTTGAAGCACTCAGCCAGCTTTAGTACCTCCCCACACACTATAGGTGGCTCCACCTCTCTCACAGGGAGATCATCCATTGGGGGCGTTGGCATCCTCATTGCACCCCAGGCACCTGCATCTCCCTTGTCCCCATCCTGGACTCAGTAGGAGCCATTCAGGAGATCAGATCCTACGGGAGCCGTTGAGAATCAAGCTGTTACTGTTTACAAGTGATAGTGGTGAGCAGGGAGCAGAGGGCCTGAGTCAGAGGTGGTGGAACTGAGTTCCACCAAGTTCCAGCTGAAAAAAAGCCCTGTTGATTTATAATATTAATATTCTGTACAACTCTCTCATTGTACCCCATTATCTCCATTTAGGAGAAAGTCGGTCTGGGAAGTTGTCGGGTTGGGGTCACTTCCTGTCATGCAGTGCAGTCTTTGTTCTCTACACCGGGCTCCTCATCTTTATAGTCAATGACCTGAGGAAGATGAAGAATGAGAAGAATCGGAGTGAGAGGAGTGGAAATGGAAACAACTTGACTATGATGACTGCAACTGAAGCATCTACCGTGCTGGATTTGTAGATTTGCAAGGCTTCACCCGCATTTTGTGAGAGACATTTATCTGACATTTTATATATATAGTTGCCCGCTGCTTGACCTTCTCCCAGCACATAAATAATTTCTCTTTATAAAACTCATTAATAACTGTATGACTATAAGATCTGTTACTTGTGAAACTAATTGACCTTTCATCTTCTTTGGATATTAAAGAAAGCCACAAAAAGATGTCCACCTAGGATAAACTTCTTGAAAATAAATGGTTAACTGTTTAGCTTCTGGACTGAAAATCTCCCTCCTATTGGTCATCTCATGTACAATGTATTCTGTGTCCTCCCAGTCTGGGATGGGATCTCATTACCTATGCTGATTGACTTGACTTATAAAGCTCTGCATTCAATGTGAAGATCAGAACATTTTCCTCTTTTTATTGTTTTCACACCTGTGTTAAATAAAGCTTTGATCACCATAAAGAGGAGTCTTTCATTCCTGGAGATGGGTGTGGTCCTCATTGGTAGGACAATAAATGGCGCCCCGTATGGGGATATACTGACTACTTAGATGACCAGTGACTCAGATGTGGGCAGTAAGGTCAGACCAGACTACAGGTACCAATGGTGAGCATTACTTGTCTATTCCTGTTTGCTTTCACCTCTGTCCTCCTCCTCTGGTCTTAGTCAGTATGTCTATTCTGAACTAGGGATGAGACGAACTGTTAAACTGTTATTGACCAGAAACAGTATTTTTTTTTAAAAGCACTGACATTTAAAAAGGAAAAATGGTTTAAAATGTCTGGTAAATGGCATTTCCCCTCTGGCTTCTATTTTAAAAAATGGCACACAGATCCCTCGAAAGCTCCCTCAAAATATTTGGAGATCCTTTCCAGGGACCTATGTGCTGTTCTTTTTATAAAGAAGCCGGCAATAAATTTTCATTTTCCGGCAATTCAAACTGCATCTTTTTTACTTTGTAAATGTAAATTTTGCTATACTACTTTCTACAGCAAAAAATTTAAAACATGACTTTGACTGGTATGGATTTTACAGGAGTTACCCCATGCAGTAAAAAGAAATTGGAAATGTGTGGGGTCCTCCAGAAAACCCTTCCAAGCGTGTATATCGCTGCTGACCAGGAAAAGGTACATATGAGAGTCCCCCCTCCTGAACCATACGAGGCCACATGCCCTCAAAATAGGGTGGGGGGTGCCTTGCCAGGTTGATGAGGACAATGGCCTCTCAACCCTTGCCCAGTGTTTGTGGAGGTCTGCGGGAGGGGATCTGGAAGCCACTTTAAAAAATATGGGGCCCCCCTAGATACAAGCCTCCCCCACATGAATAAATACATATTACCCCTATTTATTTACAAAAAAATGTAACCTAGACACCCAAAATGTATAATAAAAAATAAAAATCCTAAACAAAGTCTCTCAATATAAATCCATCTTCAGCCATGATTGTTTCCAACCAACTTACCAAATTTATAAACCAAATGGACCCGATGCACATGACAATCCCAACCATATTTCTCCCCAAATGACAGCCCCCCCCCCCCCAGTTTTCATCAGCTATATAAATGAAGGGGTCAGTTTAGTAGGATTTGCTAAGTATAGGTTTATCTTTTTGCCATGAGGGCAGCATAGAGACCTTCAAATCAATTAAAGATGTCCATTTGTATGTCGGAAAAATTCTGTTAGCTCAACTGTATAGCGACAAGGCCCTCTAGAAAGGAATACTGGTGATTGGTGCTCCCCAACCACCTAATGACTATCAGTATATAAAGATGATCTCTTTCGAATTAGAGTAGTACCGAATTTAAACAAATCCAAAATAACAAAATTCGAATTAGGAAGAAATTCGAATTCAAAAATTGCTTTTGAACACTTTTTTTCCCCGCATAGTTTTCAATAGTTTTCAATTTGAATTGTTTTCTAATTTCCAAAGAGAATAAAAAAAAAAAGGAAAAAAAAGGAATAGAATATATTTTTTTCTATTCCAGTCCTTTATTTTCTATTTCATTCTTTTTGGAAATTGGAAAACTTTTCCGATTCAAAAACTTTTCAAATCGATTTGAAAACGAATAAACAAAACAAATCCTGAAAACAAATTAAATGACTGGAACACATTTAACTAAACACATTTATGTAAATAATGAATCAAACTGAAACTAAACTAAACCATTTTTTTCATTCTGCACATGTCTATACCAGTGGTGTATTTAGGTTTTGTGCTGCCCTAGGCCTGACTAAACTCATGCACACCCTAATTTAAATATGATCCACGCTTTCCTGTCAAGGTCACACCGCTTCCTGTTTAAGACCTGCCCTGAAATTTTCCAGTGGGGACACTAGTTCTGAGGGCCTTGGGGGAGGGATTCCCTTAATCTGCAGAGATTTCCTCTCACTTCCTGTTTGGCTATGGGGCAGGAAATGAAGGTAAATTAATGGATGGCAAAAAAAATTACCAGTGGCTATAACCATCTCTTACTCTATTCAAAATGGAAAAAAAAGTGTTGCCTATAATTCTACTTTAACACTGTAACGGAATGGCCCGTGACACCCAGAGACCTTTGAAGGATGAGGGGTACTGTGCCAGCGTCACTAATGACTCTTGGGTCTAGGGTCATCCTATGCCCCTTTTGGGCATAGGATGGCTGAGAAATGATAATTCATGTTTTGCAGGATATCTTAGAATACAAGTTGTTCCTTATGAACAGGTCAATAGACTCCTAAGATATTCCATTGTGTATTGTGTGATGCTAATACTGTTTTGTGTCTATTGTACTAATTAAGTCTGTAAAGGTCAGATGTCTAACTTTGAGGTGTTAATTGAGTCTAATGACACTGTATGGTGTAAAAAGCCTATTGATGATCAGGTGTGAATAGCTTATTGTCGAAGACAGAAAGTCTGACTTAGGAATGTGTATTATGCAGGTGAATCGCTTATTGTCGGAGTCAGGACATCTGAGGGATAATTAACTCATCTGAATGTCATTATCTAAAAGAATGTGTATGAAGCCCCATTGTGTGATGTTTTGGGGGTGGAGAGTTTCATTGTCCCTGTGCTTACTGAAGCATGCTTGTAACTGTATAAAAACCTGAGTTTTACCATTAAAGATGCATTCATTTTTGGAACCAGTAACAGAGCTCTTGTCTCGTTTATGGGGGAAATCCAATGGGTCCTGTCTGCTGGATTGTAGAGTGTCGGATAAGCTGTCGTGGTTGATGGAATGGAAATCGTAAACGGTGGTGACCGTTACAAACCCCTTCAATACCGGGCTTTTATACCCACCTCAATACCGGGCCCTTTTCTGGCACATAGTTGTCTCCTACATGTACAAATCATAATTATTTTGCTCGAAAATTACTCAGAACCCCCAAACATTATATATGTTTTTTGGCAGACACCCTAGGGAATAAAATGACGATCATTGCAACTTTTTATCTTGCACGGTATTTGCACAATAATTTTTCAAACACCTTTTTTGGGGAAAAAAATGGTTTCATGAACTAAAAAATAACAAAACAGTAAAGTTATCCCAATTTTTTTGTAAAATATGAAAGATGATGTTACGCCGAGTAAATTAATACCTAACATGTCACGCTTTAAAATTGCACACACTCATGGAATGGCGCCAAACTTTGGTACTTAAAAATCTCCATAGGCGACGCTTTGAAATTTTTTACAGGTTACCAGTTTAGAGTTACAGAGGAGGTCTAGTGCTAGAATTGTTGCTGGCACTCCAACGCACGCGGCAATACCTCACATATGTGGTTTGAGCCCAGGTTCACACTGTACGATTTCCTTTGATTTGAGATGCGATTTCACATGTGAAATCGCATTACAAATCGGCGGCAATTGTCGGCAATGACACTGTCCTAATCGGTGCAACGCCACATCTGCGGCGCTGCACCGATTTAAAAAAGTAGTTAGTTCCTGTACTACTTTTTGCGATTTCGGGCCGCGATTTACATAGACATCTGTGCAGAAACCTGCACAGATGTCTCTTAAATCGCGGCCGAAATCGGGACTGCCGGCGGGAGTGAAATCGTGCGAGTTCAGCTGAACTTGCATGGCTTCACTCCCGCAGCCCAGTGTGAACCAGGGCTGAATGGCGTTTACATATGTGGACAGGACTTACGTGTGCGTTCGCTTGTGAGCACGAGCTACCGGGGACAGGGGCGTTTTAAAAAAAATTTTATAATTTTTTTTATTTTACTTTTTTTTACACTTTTTTTTTACTTTTATTCTGATTACAAGGAATGTAAACATCCCTTGTAATAGGAAAGGTGCGTGACAGGTCCTCCTTATGGAGAGATGCGGGGTCAATAAGATCTCACATCTCTCCTCCAGGCTGGAAGGCATGAGATTGTGAAAAATGTTTCCGTCATCACATCACACCCGGGCCTCCGACGGTCATAGAGATGACTGGTGACCATCTAGACCTCCAACCATCTGGTCACCAGTCATCTCTAATGCAAAAAAAAACTAAAGAAAGCTCCAAAAAAAACAGTGGTGAAGCAGAAGGAAGACCACCTGCGACTCGGAAGAAGGAACAGCAATTATTGGGACTTTTTTTCTACTACTGTAAAGAAAAAGGAACCACAGCTGACGCAAAGAAGGAATGCCTGCAATGCAGGATGGGGGAACAACAACTATGCCCTAAATATATTTAGTGCTGCTGCGGCAAAAAAAAATATATAAAAAAAAAAAAAAAAAAAGAAAACCACTGCTTACGCAGAAAGAGGAACACCTGTGACGCAGAAGGAGGAGTACTAATAATGCAGCAACAGATGCTGCAAAAAAATAATGTAAAATCCCATCCCTAACAATCAATGATCAGTTCAATATTTCTCAGATCAGGGAGCAAGGCCTTAAGGGGGGAAGAGGAGGGCGGCTGAGGGAGGAGGTGGTTGGAGGAAGTTACACTTCAACTTTAAATATTTGTTTGCCAATATTTTGTTCAGCTTGTTCAATTAAGCGGTGGCACCAGATTTTGCACTCTCCGGTTTTAGTAAATTAACCGCATAGTAAAAAAACAGAGATAACACATCATATAAAACAAGGAACTGATTAAATAAATGTGACCAAAACCATTGTAGTGTTCCTTTAGGCTGGGTTCACATATGAGCCGCATGCGGCTTACAGCAGGGGGTCCGGTGCACGCTGGTTCATCGTTACAGGTCTGATTTCAGCCCAAATTTTGGGCTTATTCGGACCGGAAATGGACCAAAAGACGCACAGCATTTTTGTGAAAAACGCACCGGACCCCCTGCAGAGATATGTGAACCGGGTCCAAACAGAATTTTTATAATTTTTTTCACACAAATAGATCTTTCTTTTTGTGGTATTTAATCACCACTGGGGTTTTTATTTTTTTGCGATATAAGTAAATAACGAGCGAAAACTTTGAAATCAAAACAGTTTTTTTTTTAGTTTCTATAATAAAATTTTGCAAATAAGTAAATTTTGTTCATAAATTTGGGCCAAATTTATAATGCTACATATCTTTGGTAAAAAAAAAAAAAAAAACTTGTGTATATTATTTGGTCTGTGTGAAAGTTATAGAGTCTACAAGCTATGGTGCCAAACATAACAAATGTATCACACCTGATGTAATGCAATCTATCTAATTTCTTGAGACCCTAACAAGCCAGGAAAGTACAAATACCCCTCAAATGACCCCTTTTTTGTAAAGTAGACAGTCCAAGTTATTTAGTAAAAGGCATGGTGAGTTTTTTGAAGTTGTAATTATTTTCCCACAATTCTTGGGAAAATTAAGGAATTTGTATTTATTTTTTACACAAAATTGTGAAAATATCAAGTTATTTCTCTCATACAGCTTACACATACTTCCAATTACACCCCAAACTACATTCTACTACTTATCCTGAGTATGGCGATATCACATGTGTGTGACTTTTCCACAGCCTGGCCACATAGAGAGGTCCAACATGCACAGAGCACCGTCAGGGGTTCTAGGAGCATACATTACACATATAATTTCATTCCTACCTATCATACTTTTGTCCTGGAGCACCAGGACAAAGGAATTACCCACAAAATGACCCCATTTTGGATAGAAAACACCCCAATGTATATGAGGCATGGACTGCAGATAGGTACTTAGGTACTCTGATGGGCTGGAGACAGGTATTCTGATGGGCTGGTGACAGGTACTTTCATGGGCTGGTGACAGGTACTCGGGTACTCTGATGGGCTAGTGACACATACTTGGGTACTCTGATGGGCTGAAAGCAGGTACTCGGGTACTCTTATGGGCTGAAAATAGGTACTCATTTACTCTGATGGGCCAGAGACAGGTACTCGGGTACTCTGATGGACTGGAAACAGGTACTCTGGTGGGCTGCAGATAAGTACTCAAGTACTCTGATGGACTGGCGACAGGTACTCTGGTACTCTGATGGGCTGGAGACAGGTATTCTGATGGGCTGGTGACATGTACTTGAGTACTCCGATGGGCTGGTGACAGGTACATTCATGGGCTGTTGACAGGTACTCGGGTACTCTGATGGACTGGAAACAGGTACTCTCATGGGCTGGAAGCAGGTACTTGGGTACTTTTATGGGCTGAAGATAGGTACTTGGGTACTCTGATGGGCCAGAGACAGGTACTTGGGTACTCTGATGGACTGAAAACAGGTACTCGGGTACTCTGATGGGCTGGAGACAGGTATTCTGGTGGGCTGCAGATAGGTTCCCGGGTACTCTGGTGGGCTGGTGACAGGTACTCAGGTACTCTTTATGGGCTGCAGACAGGGCTGGACTGGGACAAAAATTTGGCCCTGGACTTCATCCAGACTGGCCCACTTTGACAGGTCTCTCCCATGGCGGCCAGACAACTCCCGCACCCCCCGGCCACCCAAGCCCCCTCTCCCCCTTCACTAGCCACTAGCCGTTCTACTTTATTAGAGTACTGGTACTTTTATAGGCAGTACCAGTGGGGAAGCTAGACATTATTTCACCCGGGGAAAATAATCAGTTCGGTGCCCCCCCTTATGGGACAAGATTAGGCAGAAGTGAGAAACTCCCAGGCCATGCTGTTGAGTCAGCTGTTTGTCCCCTTCCCCATGCTCCTCTGTCGTCGTCCCTGCTCCTCCCCCTGCTTCTCTGTTCCCCCCAGGTGAGCGCTGCGGGGAGGGAGAGAAGGTGAGCGCTGCGGGAAGGGAGAGACAGAGGAGCGGAGGGGGCGGCGGTCTGCTGTCACTGATGCCGGCCTATTAAGCCATCGGCCCACCGGGAAACTCCCTGTAGTCCCAATGGCCAGTCCATCCCTGGCTGCAGATAGGTACTCGGGTACTCTGGTGGGCTGGTGACAGTTACTCAGGTACTCTGATGGGCTGCAGGAGGCAGGGAGTGTTCTGCTGGCGTCATTTTACAATACGCCTGTAGGGGAGTGGTTAAAACATTTTGGGGTGATTTTTATATTATTATATTATATTTTATTAGTGTGGGATATGGTGCTTAAGTGCATTACTTTTGTGCTTGGCACACTATAAACCGTTTTACTTTTGTTTTTTATTTTTTTGGGGGGGGGGATTTTTATAAATTTGAATTATAGTGTTGGATGGAAATATGATGATTGGGTGCAATACTTTTGTGTTTGGTGCACTATAAAACATTTAATTATATATATATATTTTTTAATAAAGAATATATAAGGGAGCAGTAACTGGGGAGATTTTTTTTTTACTGCTGCTGCAAAAATAAAATTAAATAAATCTAAAAAAAAACTAAAGAAAGCTCCAAAAAAAACAGTGGTGAAGCAGAAGGAAGACCACCTGCGACTCGGAAGAAGGAACAGCAATTATTGGGACTTTTTTTCTACTACTGTAAAGAAAAAGGAACCACAGCTGACGCAAAGAAGGAATGCCTGCAATGCAGGATGGGGGAACAACAACTATGCCCTAAATATATTTAGTGCTGCTGCGGCAAAAAAAAATATATAAAAAAAAAAAAAAAAAAAGAAAACCACTGCTTACGCAGAAAGAGGAACACCTGTGACGCAGAAGGAGGAGTACTAATAATGCAGCAACAGATGCTGCAAAAAAATAATGTAAAATCCCATCCCTAACGATCAATGATCAGTTCAATATTTCTCAGATCAGGGAGCAAGGCCTTAAGGGGGGAAGAGGAGGGCGGCTGAGGGAGGAGGTGGTTGGAGGAAGTTACACTTCAACTTTAAATATTTGTTTGCCAATATTTTGTTCAGCTTGTTCAATTAAGCGGTGGCACCAGATTTTGCACTCTCCGGTTTTAGTAAATTAACCGCATAGTAAAAAAACAGAGATAACACATCATATAAAACAAGGAACTGATTAAATAAATGTGACCAAAACCATTGTAGTGTTCCTTTAGGCTGGGTTCACATATGAGCCGCATGCGGCTTACAGTAGGGGGTCCGGTGCACGCTGGTTCATCGTTACAGGTCTGATTTCAGCCCAAATTTTGGGCTTATTCGGACCGGAAATGGACCAAAAGACGCACAGCATTTTTGTGAAAAACGCACCGGACCCCCGCAGAGATATGTGAACCGGGTCCATAGAGAGCTGGTCAAAATCTCGTGCTATTGCGAATTGGATGAAGAGATTCCGCATCCGAATCTCTATGGTGTGAACCCAGCCTTACACCCAGAAACTTGCTGCAAGGAAGAATGCTAGCTGCTTAGCCAGCAACCTAGTCATAGCTTACGGCAGGGAGACAGTATGCTGCGGTTGGGGGATCACTGACAGTCTGCACGTTAGGTCTGCACTCTGCAATGCACATCTCAATCATGTGACCTATAATGACAGGAAAAGTTCAGATATTTCTTATAAGAATGATGACCTAAATGTATGGCGGTGAGGCAGGTCAGGCAGGATGTGGGCATTCTAAGAAGGCTGTCAGTCTATAGATTTCTGTCTAATGGAAACAGAGCAAGAGAGAGGGGACCGCAACTCTACAGAAGCAGAGAGGGGACCGCAACTCTACAGAAGCAGAGAGAGGGCATTGTGCCTACAGAAGCAGAGAGAGGACATTGTGTCTACAGAAGCAGAGAGGACATTGTGTCTACAGAAGCAGAGAGAGGACATTGTGTCTACAGAAGCAGAGAGAGGACATTGTGTCTACAGAAGCAGAGAGAGGACATTGTGTCTACAGAAGCAGAGAGAGGACATTGGGTCTACAGAAGCAGAGAGAGGACATTGTGTCTACAGAAGCAGAGAGAGGACATTGTGTCTACAGAAGCAGAGAGAGGACATTGTGTCTACAGAAGCAGAGAGAGGACATTGTGTCTACAGAAGCAGAGAGAGGACATTGTGTCTACAGAAGCAGAGAGAGGACATTGGGTCTACAGAAGCAGAGAGAGAACATTGTGTCTACAGAAGCAGAGAGAGGACATTGTGTCTACAGAAGCAGAGAGAGGACATTGTGTCTACAGAAGCAGAGAGAGGACATTGGGTCTACAGAAGCAGAGAGAGGACATTGTGTCTACAGAAGCAGAGAAAGGACATTGGGTCTACAGAAGCAGAGAGAGGACATTGGGTCTACAGAAGCAGAGAAAGGACATTGTGTCTACAGAAGCAGAGAGAGGACATTGGGTCTACAGAAGCAGAGAGGACATTGTGTCTACAGAAGCAGAGAGAGGACATTGTGTCTACAGAAGCAGAGAGAGGACATTGTGTCTACAGAAGCAGAGAGAGGACATTGGGTCTACAGAAGCAGAGAGGACATTGTGTCTACAGAAGCAGAGAGAGGACATTGTGTCTACAGAAGCAGAGAGAGGACATTGTGTCTACAGAAGCAGAGAGAGGACATTGTGTCTACAGAAGCAGAGAGAGGACATTGTGTCTACAGAAGCAGAAAAAGGACATTGGGTCTACAGAAGCAGAGAGAGGACATCGGGTCTACAGAAGCAGAGAGAGGACATTGGGTCTACAGAAGAAGAGAGGACATTGTGTCTACAGAAGCAGAGAGAAGACATTGGGTCTACAGAAGCAGAGAGAGGACATTGTGTCTACAGAAGCAGAGAGGGGACATTGTGTCTACAGAAGCAGAGAGAGGACATTGTGTCTACAGAAGCAGAGAGAGGACATTGTGTCTACAGAAGCAGAGAGAGGACATTGTGTCTACAGAAGCAGAGAGAGGACATTGTGTCTACAGAAGCAGAGAGAGGACATCGGGTCTACAGAAGAAGAGAGGACATTGTGTCTACAGAAGCAGAGAGGGGACATTGGGTCTACAGAAGCAGAGAGAGGACATTGGGTCTCCATAAGTGGAGAAAGGTTATCAGGTCTACAGAAGCAGAGAGGGGACATCAAGTCTTCAGAAGCTGATAAAGACATCAGTCTACAGAGCAGAGAGAGGACATTGTGTCTACAGAAGCAGAGAGAGGACATTGTGTCTACAGAAGCAGAGAGAGGACATTGTGTATACAGAAGCAGAGAGAGGACATTGTGTCTACAGAAGCAGAGAAAGGACATTGGGTCTACAGAAGCAGAGAGAGGACATCGGGTCTACAGAAGCAGAGAGAGGACATTGGGTCTACAGAAGAAGAGAGGACATTGTGTCTACAGAAGCAGAGAGAAGACATTGGGTCTACAGAAGCAGAGAGAGGACATTGTGTCTACAGAAGCAGAGAGGGGACATTGTGTCTACAGAAGCAGAGAGAGGACATTGTGTCTACAGAAGCAGAGAGAGGACATTGTGTCTACAGAAGCAGAGAGAGAACATTGTGTCTACAGAAGCAGAGAGAGGACATTGTGTCTACAGAAGCAGAGAGAGGACATCGGGTCTACAGAAGAAGAGAGGACATTGTGTCTACAGAAGCAGAGAGGGGACATTGGGTCTACAGAAGCAGAGAGAGGACATTGGGTCTACAGAAGCAGAGAGAGGACATTGGGTCTCCATAAGTGGAGAAAGGTTATCAGGTCTACAGAAGCAGAGAGGGGACATCAAGTCTTCAGAAGCTGATAACGACATCAGTCTACAGAGCAGAGAGAGCCCATTGGGTTTACAGGCAAAGGTAAAATTTCCTACAATTGCCCGTGTAAAATGACCTATACTTGTCCATTTATATTAAATTGTCTGAGTTCCTGTAAGGCCCCATACTCACGACCAAACATGTTTGCTGAAACTGGCCCGCGGACCAGTTTCAGCATACATGTTTGGTCGTGTGTAGTTACGAGCGTACAGAATTTCACCGTACATTTGCCCGCCGGGCCGTTTTTCAGCAGACATTTATTTCCAAACTTGTTTTAAAACCGTCCGCTCAAATCCTGTCCGAACGTACATGTTTGGTGGTGAGTACACAAAACCAACGTACAAAAACCCCGCGCATGCTCAGACTAAATGAGGCCACGGGAGCGCTCGTTCAGGTAAAACTCACGTTTCTTTGGGATATGGCACATTCGTCAATAGAAAGATTAATTCTAGCAATAGAACACTGAAGCAAAACACACAATAACCAATGCTTGATGCCGTCGTTTTATTCATTCTTCTCTTGCTATAACTAATCAGTTATTTAGCTCATGTTATTTCAACTGAGTTGTTCCATACTGAAAAGTGACATTTGTTAGCTGTGATGTAGTAAGATTTTTGCAAACTTTTATTGGCCCGACGTATCATATTTTTAGTGGTCCTCCACATTTCAAATTTTTTGCTTTTAATGTTTAATGGTTATCTTTCCCACTTTCTTTAGGTGTTTATAGTTATGTCACCATTTAGAATATTTTAATAGGAAATAGTTTTGATTTAGCTTTTGTTTGTATATTTAACAGGATTTTTTTGAAGGTTGTTTAAATTGTCTACCATGTTGGCACACCAAATGACCCCCCCCCCCCCCACATGAGTTAGTGAATATTTTAGATTAAACATTTTATTTGTTTGTAATGTTTGATGCCTAAAATAATACCCACAGTATTACAAACAATAGGCACGTTTTTCAAATCAACAAAAAGGCTTTTATTTGAGCAAATTATAAAAAGGATAAAAAACAGAATGGCAGCACTTGAACAGCTAGCAACATACATGCAAACTTGCATTTCAAACATGGTGAAGGATAAACTAGCCAACCTCAGGAAGCACACAAAATAAAATCTGAAGCAGCAGCACATAACCAAAGGAACCCAAGCTGTGGTAGTCCAAACAAGATGCCATTTGTGGGGGATCAAATGGAAGGCAGGGCATCAACGTCTCCTCTTCCTTGCAACCTTCCTTCCAGGCTGCCTTCCAGCGGGTCTTCCCTGGGCCCTTGCAGGTGGGGATGATGTGGCAGCAGGAGAATGGTGTTCAGCAAGCCGGGCCGGGTCACATAGCCCAGTGTCTGGGGTCAGCAGCTCCCTCTGCATCCACCAAAGGGCCTGGTTGATGATGCCCTTGGCCAATTGCCTCTGCTCCTCCGTGCCTTTATTGAGGTCATGTGCCACGGAGGCACTGTAGGCCTCAGTGGGGTTGAGGGGGGCCCTCATTATGGCACTCGCCTCCTGAATCATTTTCAGGCTGGCTTCCTCCACTGCCCCCAATTTCTTCTTACGGCCTGGTGGCCTAATATAAAGGGGAGGAGCCTGGCTGGTGGTGCTTGTCCTGGGGAGCTGCTGAACGCCACTGGGCCCGGCCTCCTCCTGGCTGCCACTGACCCCTTCGTCCTGGCTGACAGTGAGGAGAGGATCTGCCACCTCCTGGCTGGTCTCTTCTTCCTGTGTAAAAAAAAGGGACATGTTGTAATATATTTAGGAATATACTCACTCACATTTTCATGCTTGAATCTTATTTTTTGCCTTGAATTTAAACTTGAAAACAGACTCACCCTCTGACCCCTGCAGTTGTCATCCCTGACACCTATTTGTTTGCCCACGATTTTAGATTTTTACTTCCCAGCTTGTATTTTATTAACCAATATCAAGTCAAGAATCAAACAATAATTAAGATTATTACATAAATAGTTATGAAACTACTATACCTCATCATCGTAGAGGCGCAGATCTGCCTCTCTGTCAGCCAGGCCCTCTTCATCCGACTCTGCAGGGCTGTGGTGATCTGGGGAAGTCCCGCTGGGAGGTAGCGTGGAGGAAAGGTTGGGATTCAGACTTGACATTGATGCCCTGCCTTCCAGTTGATCCCGCAAAAATGACATCTGGTTGTAATACCACAGCTTGGGTTCCTTTGGTGGTCTTGCTGCTGCTCCAGATCTTAGCTGCTTTTGGTGAGCTTTGTACGCTCTCCTATATGTGCCCCTGAGGTTGGCAAGTTTATCCTTCACCATGTTGGCACTGCATTCTGGCACCCATGTCCTCATGTATGCTGCTAGCTGTTCAAGTGCTGCCGCTCGTACGTCCTTATTGTGGTAATGGTCCTGCTTTGAATCCCACAGGATGGGCATTTCCCTAAATTTATCCAGCAAGTGCTGGATAATCTCTTGGCTCTGCAGGAGATCCATTGGGAAATTAGGATTTACTCTTTTTTTTTCTATATTGAAAAAATAAAAAGAAACCAAAAACACTATTAAAAAAAGCCTCAGCATTTACATTGATAGAATATGTTGTTTAAAAAGTAGTACCTATATAGAAATACAAACACAGTGTCTCTTGTTTAGAAAATGCTGGCCAGCTCTGCCCCATTGGTTGGTTTTAGCTAACATTTTTTTTATACATGCCGCCCCTTTGGTTACATTGCAGGAAATAATATAAATCTACAACCATACACAATTATTACAAATGACAGCATTCATCAAGGCACTATTGCATGTGTAGATATCCTGCCCCTCAGCATTGATTACATGAAAGAAACTTCCTAATGACCTCTGTCCAACCAACACAGAACAATACTTGGCCTGATCTGAATACACCCTACATAATTGATAATGAGTCACAGCATTTTTGATCTCTCTATTTTGTGATGTCTACAAAAGCATTTGGGTACGAAAATCACATTCTGGTATCCAAGAGACATAATAGCTTAATAAAACTGTGCAACCAACAGACCAAACCCCCATCCCATTGCTCTACATTTTAGAGCCCGCTGCTGATCCCATGTTTAAATTTCTTACCTGCCTCTCTCACAATCCTCGTTTCTTCCGCTCGCTGAATTAACACGTAACCTACGTAATCACGTCAAGCGCCTTTTATCCACTCCGCGTATGTATGAAACGCCGCCCTCGTCACCTTTGCCATGCCCCTAATCAATTGAAAAAGTAAATATGGCGTTAACTGTGTAGGTTCTGGAATCGCGCGAATATTCTCCGCGTAACCTACGTCAATACGTTGTTGGCATTCGCGACACTCCGCATATGCAATAATCCCCGCCCTCATCTCCGCCCCTGACGGGACATTTCCTCGTTTCCACGCCCCTAATCTCTGTGGGAAGGAAAGATGGCGATGTCACACGAGCGGGCACGGAGCTCTCATGGCGCAAGTGAAGGGACAGAGGCTGGACCGTCCCGATCCAGGCCTAAAAGATATAAAGCCACTAATATGGCGTTCGAAGAAATGGTGGAGTTGGTTTACATCATGAGGAGGAAGGATTATGATGGTGAATGTGGGCCCTACAAAACACCGAACCGTAGGAAGTCACACATAATGGACAAGGTGGCAAGGAGAATGAGGAGAATGTTTGGTGTCACCAGGTCAAAGGAGCAACTACGGAAGCGTTGGTCCGATTTAAAATTGAGGGAGCCACATCACATGAAGAAGATACTCAAAATTCTGCGTAAAAGTAAGTCCATATTATTTAAGGGGGGGGGGGAAATGTCTGCAATAATGTGTTGACATGTATTTTTTCACATCTGCCTCCTTGGCCTGCTTGTACTTTTGAACACGTGTAGATACTGTATTGTGTTTATGTCAAATAACAACCTTAAACAAATTTTGTGAAATAGTAAACACGCGTAATATGACATTGTTTAGCAAAAATGTGACGTTACTCCAGGAACAACACACCTGGACATGGCTGACTGGCCCCAAACTTGGTTTTCCAACATTGTTGAATAGCAAAATCACAGAAATTAAATTGAGTGAATGTGACAGGCAAACAAGATTCATTCTCCAAAATGCAAATAAAGCTGATGTTTTAACATCTTGAAATGCAAAGCACCTGTGTCTCAAAAATCAAAGTATATTTATTTGGAGGGTCGACGAGAATTAATGTTTTGGGGGGACATCCATTTGTGTCACTTCTTTGCAAAAAAGGGGCAGGATCAGAGCTTGGCCTAGAACTACGCCAAAAATGGAGGATTGCTGAAAGAATAAACAACCAAAAATCATCATAAATGTATTGTCTATGCAATGTGTGCGATTTATGATATACAATATCTGTGTGCTGATGAGTATACCTTTTGTTTTTTATTATTTCTTATAGGGGAAAGAAGACGCCAGCAATTGGAGGAGGCAGAGAGGGCCAGACACCCGGAAAATCAAACACCTCCACATGTTGAGCAGGAGGAGGCTGTGGAAGGAAGAGAGGAGGCTGGGGAAGGAAGAGAGGAGGATGTGGAAGGAGAAGAGGATGTGGAAGGAGAAGAGGATGTGGAAGGAGAAGAGGATGTGGAAGGAGAAGAGGATGTGGAAGGAGAAGAGGAAGGAAGAAAGGAGGAAGGAAGAGAGGAGGAAGAAGTTATTTTGGACTTAGAATTTATATCAGATGAAGGGCAAGTGGCGGAAGAACAATTTGGCGAATTGAAAGAAGGTGGATTGATGGATGAAGGAGGAGTCGAAGATGATGTGGAGGTGGTGGAAGAAGGAGGAGTGATAGAAGATGATGGGGAGGTGGTGGAAGAAGGAGGAGTGATAGAAGATGATGGGGAGGTGGTGGAAGAAGGAGGAGTGATAGAAGATGAAGAAATTGGGGATGTGGAAATTATCAGGCCATCAGGTCAGTGTCACCCCTATATTAATAGGGCCAAACATATGCAGATAGGCTGGAAATTATTTACATATTTTGAATGCCAATTTGTTTATTTTTAGGGGATGAAGATGGAGTAGCACATTTTTCACGTGCAAGTGCTTCTATAATTGTACAGCAACTAATGGAGTGCAGCACGGAAATGGACATTATGCGGGAAAGGATGCTAGTCATGGAGCAGAATGTGCGAAATGTCATTTCAGAGTGTAGCACGGAAATGGAGAACATGCGACAAAGGATGCTAGTCATCGAACAGAATTACAAAAATATCATTGACATGATGGGCCGTGTCAAAGACTGAACCACAGAAGCCCATCCCCCGCCCATCCCCCGCCCACAAAACCCTTTTTAATTTTTGTACTTTATAATACGCCAAAATTTCTAAATGCACACACAGTGTGCCAATATGTGCTATCTGCCATCACAAACTATCTATTGTCTGTGCTTTGTGGGTACAAACCCCTCCTCGATCCTCAAGTAGTTGAGAGGAAGGGTTTGCTCCCACAAAACACAGACATTGATCACCCATGATGTCAGATAGCACATGTGGCCATTTGTCTGTTTAACCAATGACATTTGGCGAGTTTTCACTGAATGTGTGCATTTAGAAATTTTGGCGTGTTCCAGTGTGAAAGCACACCATCCATATGACTGACTGCTGTTCTTTTTTTAAATTTTTGTTTGGTGTTGATCTTTTTTGGTTTGTAAATGTTTCCAGTTTCAGATCACAAAACGAACAAGAAATCTCACCTAAAGAAAGAAGTTAACTAATTTTTGTAAAAAAAATAGAACAATTTGTGTTGTGTTAAAATCTTGTTGAAAAAATTAGACACAAACAAATACAAAGACAAAAAATGTTTTGTATAAAAACAATACACAAAAATTTCTAAATGTAAATAAATGTCTTCGAAACAAATACCCCAAAAAAAATTTGAAAATAAAAAATAACCCAAAAAATTTCTACATAAATTAGTCTGGGTTATTGGAAACCAAACTAAATAAGAACTAAAATTTTTAACCAAAGTCTCAAAAAATTCTGTTTAGAAGTGTGTATATATATATATATATATATATATATATATATATATATATATATATATATATATATATATATATATTATATATCTAGAGATAGATATATAGGAGACAAGCCCAAAATTCTTGCGTATAGTTTCAATGAAATTATTCTTACATTGTGTTTCGAACATTCTTATTGCTAATCACTGTCAATAAAGACAAAAAAATTAATAATTAAAAGCCAATATTTTGTGTCAAAAATTTGCAGGAAATGTTTTCTGCCTAAAAATACACATTTCTTGTTAAAAAATGACTAAAATAAAAAAAAAAAAATGTGACATCAAAAGCAGAAAAATGAGTGGCTTCTTATTTCTAGACTGAATACCCAGTTAGTAGATGAGTGAATAATGTGCAAATGTGGTTAGTTAATACATCTGAGTAAGTAAATTTGGCACTAGAAGTGCACAATTTTTGGAGAGAACCTGGAAGACAGAAAAATAGAGAAAAAGCAGTAATGACAAACAACTGTATAAAGTCCAATGGTCTAATTATTTATTAGTTGTGAGAATATTCCTTTCTTTGGGGGCCGAATTAGAAAGAAATATGATCTGGCATAGCAATGGCCCCCCGACCCATGAAGTACTCAACATATTTGTCGCGTACCTCACGAGCAGATTGGGGGGCCAAGCCAGCGCGACCAGTGTCCAGGCCAGGAATGTTCTCTGAGGGTAGTCCTGCCTCAGAGCCCATGGAGGCTAGGTACGTCTGGGAGTGCCTGCGTAGAAAATTGTGCAAAATGCAGCAGGCAAATATAATGGTGTTCAATTTATATTCCGCCAAATGTATCGATGTCAGGAACAGGCGGAACCGGTTGGAGAGGATCCCAAAGGCATTCTCGACTACCCTCCGAGCCCTGGACAACCGAAAATTGAACACACTCCTCTCTAAGGTGAGGGTCCTCTGGGGAAAAGGCCGCATTAGGTGAGGTCCAAGGCCGAAAGCCTCGTCCGCTAGGAACACAAACGGAAGTCCTTCCACATTCTCTTCATCTGGTGGCAATGCCAGACCACCAGTTTGGAGACGATCATAGAAATCAGTCCGTGCGAACACTCCCCCATCTGACATCCGGCCGTTCTTCCCCACGTCCACATATAGAAACTCATACTGTGCCGACACCACCGCCATCAACACGATACTATGATAACCCTTGTAATTATAATAGTAGGACCCCGAGTGGGGTGGGGGCACAATGCGGACGTGTTTCCCATCTATTGCTCCACCGCAGTTAGGAAAATCCCACCGCTCGGCAAATTGGGAAGCCACAGACTGCCATTCCTGTGGTGTGGAGGGTAGCTGTGGGGACAAACAAAAAAAGAGATTTAGTACTTTGGCACATAAACATTGCAAACATAATCATACAAGCATCCTTGTGCAACTTTACATTTTTAAAATAGCATTTGCAAATTATGAAGGGAGAATTTCGGGGCACAAATATATAGGCCCACTTAATTAATAAGAGACTCCACAGCCCTCTGATGGGGACAAAAACACTTTGAAGGGGGGGTGGGTGGTGTTTAAACTGTTTTTAGAAAACCAAAAAATAAAAAAAAAAGTGGCATGGTGGGGGTTGGCCCGAAGATAGCATGCTGGACAGGTTAATATTGGGTAAGATCAAAATATGCAGGTAGGCCAAAATAAAAAGAACATGTAAAAGCTGATATCAACATGCATAGTGAGAAAAGGGAACGTTAGTTAAACACACAGCATATCTGGGAAATAAAATAAAAAGTTAGTTTGCCACATTATTATAGACACATTGTGAGGTTAAAATGAGGAAACTTACCTTCATATACTCCTCGTGCATAACTTTAATGATGGCAGCACACGTGTCCGGTATGATGACCCCAAGCGCCTGCGGAGAGATGCCTGTTGAGAACTTGAGGTCCTGCAGGCTCCTCCCAGTCGCCAGGTACCGCAACGTGGCAATAAGCCTCTGCTCGGCCGTGATGGCTTGGCGCATCACAGTGTCCTGCCTCGTGATATAGGGGGACAGAAGTTCCAGCAGACTGTTGAATACGGGGTCCGTCATGCGGAGAAAATTCCTATAGTCATTAGGATTATTCTCCTGGATTTCCCTAAGCAGAGGCATATGAGAGAACTGGTCATGCTGGCGCAACCAATTCTTGGTCCAGAAACGCCTCCGCCCCCTGTTTCTGGCCAAAGTACTGGAATAATGAACATATCCAGCAGCCATCCCATAAACAGCACCAACTCGCGAAAATTGACGCTGCTGCTCCATCATGGCTTCAAACCGGCCGGCTGGTCAGTCAAGAACACACTCCAACAGAAAGCACAATCAAATCCAGCGGGACCTGCAAAGAACGCACGACACACAGATACGAACGCACAGTACGAATCTGCTAAGCAGAACGAACTGCACGCCTGTACCCGAATGCCAACTACGTACCCACAAGCACACGCACTGAACGAGAAAATACTACCTGCTAAAGCCTGGAGACCGAGAAGCGCGAATCAGCTCTAACCAAACCTTCACTAACACGAGCAAAGCCGTAACTAGCAAAAGCGGAACAGAGGGCGTCGCCATTGACTTTGGCCTTTCCCTTTATAGTGACGTCAAACGTGGATTACGTGCACGCGTTCAGGTCCGCAGGGAAATATCGTCCGCTGCTGTGTACAAGCCAGCGGGCCAAATGAAAAAACTGCCTTGTACGCCGGAACCAGCCCGTCGGACATTTCGAACGGACATGTTTGGTCGTGAGTACTCGGCCTTAGAGTCTGCAAAAGACTTGAGACTGGGGCGGAGGTTCACCTTCCAGCAGGACAACGACCCTAAAGTACAGCCAGAGCTACAATGGAATGGTTTAGATCAAAGCCTATTCATGTATTAGAATGGACCACTCACAGTCCAGACCTAAATCCCATTGAGAATCTGTGGCAAGACTTGAAAATTGCTGATCACAGACGCTCTCCATCCAATCTGACAGAGCTTGAGATATTTTACAAGGAAGAAGAATGGGGCAGAAATGTCCCTCTCTAGATGTGCAAAGCTGATAGAGACACCCCCTAAAAAGACTTGTAGAGAAAGGGGGTTCTACAAAGTATTGACTCCGGGGGGGCGCCATACAAATGTACCCCCCCCCCACACACTTTTCACATATTTATTTGTATCATTTCTCATTTTCCTTCCACTTCACAATTATGTGACACTTTGTGTTGGTCCATCACATAAAATCCCAATAAAATACATTTATGCTTTTGGTTGTAACATGACAACATGTGGAAAAGTTCAAGGGGTATGAATACTTTTTCAAGGCACTGTGTGTAGACGGATCAAGCCGTATAAGGGCAGATTATATTGGTACATCTTGGACAGCAGGGTATCCCGAACCCCACCATGTGATATGCTGTACTTATGTAGCAACAACAACAATTTTTGGATGTATTTTTATTGTTTTTTGACTTGTTTTGTAATAAAGATTGGCATGTGTAACCTTTTGTGTTTAAGGGATGTTGGGAATATACTCCTAAAATACCACCCACCTTTCTACATATGTATAATGGGGGCAAATGATGACAGGACCTTTTTTTTAATGTCCATATACAGTACCATAGGAGCACAGAAATACAACCTCTAATAAAAATACAACACATTTTTATGTATACACTTGAGTCGTAATGGCTATTTGTAGTTAGGATAAGTCAGCCAATTTCCCCAATGACATCGCTAAGCCCCCGATTTCTATCTATATACACTAAAGTCGGCCATACACTAGAAGAATTTCATTCAAAAACTTCAATTTCAGTACAGTGGAACCTTGGATTATGAGTATAATCCTTTCCAGGAGAATGCCCGTAATCCAAAGTACTCACATATCAAATTGAGTTTCCCCATAGAAGTCAAAGGAAACAAAAATAATTTGTTCCGCATTTGCATCTATGGAATGCAATACCGCATGTGGCCAGAGGTGGGGGGGGCGCCAAACGCGGTTCTGCACACCGCTGTGGCTTGAATCCTGCTTGTTTGGCGAGACAACACTTACGAACCGAGTCAGGATTTTTTTAAAAACAGCGCTTGTATTGCAAAAAGTTTGTTAACCGTATTACTCGCAACCCGAGGTTTCACTGTATCTTCTTCCCCTCTTTCTTCTTCTTCTTTTTTTCCTTTTCTTTTCTTTTGTTCCTTTTAATTCTCCCTCCCCCCCCTTTTTTTCTTTGTTGACTGTACTTCCTTTTTCACGTAGTTTTGTTGCAAATCCCGCATACACACTGTAACGGAATGGCCCGTGATACCCAGAGACTTTTGAAGGATGCAGGGTACTCCTGTGCCAGCTTCACCAATGACTCTTGGGTCTAGGGCAGTGGTTCTCAACCTGGGGGTCGGGACCCTCTTGGGGGTCGAATGATGATTTGCCAGGGGTCACCAAATCCTGGGCTGTTTCTGAAGCCCGCACCACTCTCCCATCCTTTTTGCGGCCACCCAGCAGGGCTGTCCCTGGAGCCTGTGGCTGCCCAGCTGGGCTATTCCTAGAGCAAACGGCCGCCCACTCAGCCTCTTCACAGACACTCATTCAGTAAATGGCATAGCTGGGCGGCAGAGACTAGAGGTCAGCTGACTTGTGAGGAATGTGAAGTGGTAGGGGCTGGAGGAGACCCTATCTCCTGATTTCGGCATAGGTGTCACTGCTACGGGACACCACAAAGTTGGAGACACCGTGAAGCCGGAGACACAGTGAGTAACACTACCTGTCATTATAGTTGCCATTAAAAGTCACCACTACAGTTCTCAGATTAGCACATGACCTTGATCAAGAGCACCTAAGTTGGCTGATCAGAACTCCAACCAGTATTGGCACTCATCCCATTCCCCCCACCCCCCACCAAGGAGTAAGAGAAGGAATAAAAATAGAGAATACATGGAAGAGAGAGAAAAAGAAAAGAAAAAGGAAGAGAAAGAGTAAGAGAAAGAACAAGAAAGATGGCTAAAGAGAGGTATGGGGGGAAACAAAATAAATAAGGATAGAGAGGGATAAAAGGGAAAGAAAGGAGAACAAAGAGAAAGAGTGGTACATCCTAAAATGCATTATAAGGGGTTTGTTTTAATACTGTACGAGTGGAAGGGACTCGGGGAGCGCTAAATATCCGTGGGTTAGGGGCGCAAATTACTTGTCTTACCTTGGTTGCTGACAACCCACGCTACGAAAATAATTTTACTGTTAGGGGTCCCCACAACTCAGGAAATTTTATCAAGGCCTAGGATGACTGAGAAATGATACCATGAATTATATGAGATGGGACAGTAATGAGTAAGTGAGTGAGTGAGTAACTTGTATAGCGCAGCAAATGCGAACTTAATCGCCTTCAGTAATGATAATTCATGTATTGCAGGATATCTTGAAATATTGCAAGTTGTTAATTCTGACCCCAACAGGTCAATAGGAGAGTGTCTCCTTCAATGTGGAACATAGACTGTTGAGGTGCTAATTAAGTCTGGCTTCTGAAGGACCTCTCATTGTGTGATGCTAATTAGCACTGTTTTGTGTGAAAATACTATTGATGATAATATGGAATGTGAGTTAATACACTCTAAAAGTCATGATGTCTGCCATGTCAGCTATAGTAATTGACTCATGTAGATTCGCTGCCAGAAAGTCTGACTTACATCTAAAGGAATGTGTATTGAAGTTCCTTGTGTCATGTTGTGGGTGGAGTTGAGTCATTGTCCATATTTGGTTGCTAACTGTATAAGAAGAGCTGAGTTTACCATTAAAGTATTCATTTGTTTTGGAACCAGAGAACAGAGCTTGTGTCTCGTTATTCTGGGAAAATCCATATGGATCGTGTCTGCTGGATTGTGGAGTGTCGGATAAGCTGTCTTGGGTTGGTGGAATGGAATATCGTAAACGGCGTTAACCCCTGACCGTTACACACACGATTGGAATTTACGACAACACATATTTGATGTGAGCTTTTGATCGGATATTCCCGATCGTGTGTAGGCTCCATCAGACATTTGCTGTCGGAATTTCCGACAGCAAATGTTTGAGAGCTTGTTCTCAATTTTTCCGACAAAACAAAAGTTCTTGTCGGAAATTCCGATTGTGTGTATCCAATTTCGACGCACAAAAATTCTACGCGTGCTCGGAACCAATTTAACGCATTCTGGAAATCATTGTACTAGATTTTTCTTGGCTCGTCGTAGTGTTGTACGTCACCGCGTTCTTGGCGATCGGAATTTCTGACAACATTTGTGCGACCGTGTGTATGCAAGAGAAGTTTGAGCCAACATCCCGTCGGAAAAAAAATCCACGGGAATTTCCGATCGTGTGTACGCGGCATAACATTTGGTGTTGCGCATTGTGGCCCGGATTCACATACATCGGCGCATATTTATGCCGCCGTAGCGTATCTCTTTTACGCTACGCCGGCGCAGCACACAGAGGCAAGCACTGGATTCACAAAGCACTCGCTCCCACTCGCTCTTAAAGATACGCTGGGTTTAGAAAAAGGCAGGAAAATACCCAGGAGGCACACAGGAAGTGACCTTAACCTGATGGAAAAAGGGAGGAAAATACCCAGGAGGCGCACAGGAAGTGACCTCAACTTACAGGAAAAAAGGTGGGAAAATGCCCAGGAGGCGCACAGGAAGTGACCTCAAACTTTCCTATATAAGCCCAGCCCAGACACTGCCAAATTGCTGGATTATCTTCACTCCCACTTGTTCCTGTGCTAGTGTGTGTGATATATCTGAACCTGTTGTGACCTGGAAACCTATTTGACAACTCTTGATTGCTGCTTGCCATTGGCCTTGGATTTGTACCTTGACCATTCTACTTATTTGCCCCTTTTGTACTCAGCTGCCAGACTGGAACCCACCCCGGCTTGGATCTCGAACATTCTTTTTCTAATTAACCCTTTTGTACTTTGTTGCCAGGGTGGACTTGACGACGGCTCAGATCTCGGAATAAGGCTCGCACGGTGCTCCGTACCTCTGGCACCTGTACCACTCGGTGTCCACCAAGTCTCTGTTTCCATCTCCAGAGGCTTCAAGGACCCCGAGATGCAAGAAAAGCCTCCCCACCACTTCAGTCTCACCTCAGGTACGTGGCCCTGTTGACATCTGTGATGTCCGCCAACAGCAGGCTTTGGCCTTCTGTCAGCAGAAAACGGGTCACAGATGTGCGGAACTCAGATGTGAGCTTTGTCTGTACTTCTCATTTAATGTTTCTGAGTATTTTGGAGTATCCCATGCCCCCTGACCACTCTTCTGTTACAAATTCTGCAAATAATAAATCGCAAAAAGTCAAACCACTAGACTGTTTATTGGAGCGGGAATGAATGGACTGTTACTTGGGGGACTGACAACCTCTGCATTGCTTGTGAAAGAACCAGTTAAATCCAGCAGCCCTTACCTGGGTAGAACGACATAAGAATTACATGTCTTTTGTAAGAAGAGATACAATGTAACAGTTCTGGAGAACGCTAGAGGGAATTAACAAATACCTGTAACCATTTCTAGAACTGTTATATTGTATCTCTTGTAACGAAGGTGTATGTACTGTATCTCTTATGCTCCTCGGCTCCATCTATTGGCCATAATGTGGTATTTTACTACAACTAAATGGTAAATAAACATTTGTTCAGCAGATAAAATAGTGTAAAGAATACTTGTTTATGCCAGTTTGCACAGGACTAATGTACATGCAAATTCACAAATAGCTTAGCATTTTTTTTTAAATAAATAGACTCCAATGTGTTGCCTTAACACATATGCATCAATATATATATATATACATACATACATACATTATCAAATGCTGTATTAGGCAGTCAACTCATTTTGAATGGGCTGGTAGCATTCATTGTGTACTAGTGTGTTGCTCGCTGTGATTGGTCACAGGGATCACATGGTACAGACAGGGCCGATCTCAGCCCATCTGTACCATGTGAATAGCTGTGGCCAATCACAGCTAGTCACAACAATACACACTGGCGTGAATGGATTCATTCACAACAAATGGTTTCATATAAGCGATCATAGGCCCAGATTCTCAAAGGACTTACGATGGCACAACGCAATGTACGCCGTCGTAAGTCCTAATCTGGCCCGTCGTATCTATGCGACTGATTCTTAGAATCAGTTACGCATAGATATCCATTAGATCCGACAGGCGTAAGGCTCTTACGCTGTCGGATCTTAAATGCATTTTTTTTTTTCGCCGCTAGGTGTCGCCTCCGTCGTTTTCCCCTTCGAGTATGCAAATTAGCTAGATACGCGAATTCCCGAACGTACGTGCGGTCGACGCAGTGAAGTTACGACGTTTACGTTAGATTTGCGACGCGTAAAGTTGCCCCTGCTATATGAGGGGCAACCAACTTTAAGCATGGCCGTCGTTCCCGCGTCGAAATTTAAAAATTTACGTAGTATGCGTAAGTCGTCCGTGAATGGGGCTGGACGCCATTTACGTTCACGTCGAATAAATTCTGCCCTAGGGGTATGTAAACTTATGAGCACAACTGTATGCTAGAAAATTGATCAATCCTGATGTACTGACGGCCGATCTCACTTCTTGAGGCCCAAAAACACCAGGACAGTACAAATACCCCCCTAGTGACTCCATTTTTGGAAAGTAGACAGTCCAAGGTATTTAGTAAGAGGCATTGCAAGTTTTTGAAAGTTGTAATTTTTGGTCACAATTTTTTGGAAAATAAACAAATTAAAAAATGCTTTTTTTATGAGCACAACTGTATGTCCCATAGTGTGTGGACTAAACTTTCCTACAGACTAAATAATATTCACTGATTTGGGTTATTTTCGCCAAAGAAATGGAGCAGAATACATTTTGGCCTAAATTTATTTATTTGCAAAATTGTATAATAGAAGCAAAAGAATAAAATAAAAAAATCTGCCTTTTTTTTCCCCTTTATTTAGCAAAAAGTAAAAAATCACCAAAAAAAAAGTTCTATTGTGTGAAATAAAATGATAAAAACGTCATATGAGTACAGTGTTACATGACCGCGCAATTGTCATTCAAAGTGCAACAATGCTAAAAGCTGAAAATTGTCTCGGCAGGAAGGGGTGTACTTTGGTAGTTGGTCCCTTGGGGACACTGACCTCCACAACCCAGGAGACCCGTTCTCTGAGGGACCATGGGCTCCTTACCCTTGCTGGGATATACTGGGATCCTGATCAGGACAACAATGTGACTACTTTTCCTACAAAGAGGATTTCCTACATATCATTAACCGCGCTTGCTGACCGCGCCATGTACTTATACGTCGGCAGAATGCCATGGCTGGCAAAGTAACGTACCTGTCTTTAAATTTTGCTTGCCCCTTCCGCGGTCTCCGTGCCCGTGACCGCGTACTCGGTGTCATGTCACGGAGCTTACATGCCCATGTAAACACAACATCTCCCTGTTCTTCCTAGTGACAGGACACTGATCGTCTGCTCCCTCTCTTCGGGAACAGTGATCAGTGACGTGTCACAGTAAGCCACGCCCCCCACACCATTAGAATCACTCCCTAGGACACACTTAACTCCTTCAGCACCCCCTAGTGGTCAACCCCTTCCCTGCCAGTGTCATTTACACAGTAATCAGTGCATTTTTATAGCACTGATCGCTGTATAAATGTGAATGGTCCCAAAATAGTGTCAAAAGTGTCCGGTGTGTCCGCCATAATGTCGCAGTCCCGATAAAAAAATCGCTGATCGCCGCCGTTAGTAGTAATAAAAAATAATAATAAAAATGCCATAAGACTATTCGCTATTTTGTAGACGCTATCATTTTTGTGCAAAGCAATCAATAAACGTAGAAGAAGACGTATCGGCCTAAACGGACCACAAAACGTTTTTTTATATATTTTTGGGGGATATTTGGGGATATTTATTATAGCAAAAAGTACAAAATATTGCTCTATTTTTATTTATAGCGCAAAAAATAAAAACCGCAGAGATGATCAAAAGAATACAAATCGAATGAAAGAATAAAAAGAATAAAAATCTAATGAAAGAATAAAAAGAATAAAAATCGCTGATCGCCGCCATTACTAGTAAAAAAAAAAATATTAATAAAAATGCCATAAAACTACCCAAATGCTTCTTGCGATTTTTAACAAAAATATGTAGAAGAATACATATCGACCTAAACTGAGGAAAAAAATATATATATTTTTTTTTTACATTTTTTGGGGATATTTATTATAGCAAAAAATAGAAAATATTAAATGTTTCCAAAATTGTCGCTTTATTTTTGTTTATAGCGCAAAAAATAAAAACCGCAGAGGTGATCAAATACCACCAAAAGATAGTTCTATTTGTGGGAAAAAAAGGACGTCAAATTTTGTTTGGGAGCCACGTCGCACGACCGCGCAATTGTCAGTTAAAGCGACGCAGTGCCGAATCGCAAAAAGTGGTTAATGTTGGTCTTTGATCCCTATGAAGAAGTTGGCGGGTTACTCCCATTCGGGGTAAGTGGTGAATTGTTTAGCAGTCCTGGTGTGTGATGGAGTCAGGGTGGCATAACACACATTGCCCGGGTCCATTGGGTGACATGTGATGTGGGTGTTATGGGCCGCTGTCCTCACTGGAGCGTATACAACCTCCTCCGTCTTCTTTCTGCTCCTCTCTTCTCTTCGAAGTCCACCAGATGAAGAACTAAAAATGGTGGAATAATGCAGGTCAACATCTTCAGCGTCTTTCTCCTGGGGAGTCAAAAGGTGACAATAACCAGGAAAGAATATTCATTACTATCGGTCTCACTATTTTGCAAAATTTAGTGGGAAAAAAAGGACATACATTTTGTTTGGGAGCCACGTCGCATGGGACAAGATCCCACCCTCCTCGGGGACAAGATCCCACCCTCCTCGGGGACAAGATCACACCCTCCTCGGGGACAAAATCACACCCTCCCTGGGACAAGACCACACCCTCACCGGGGACAAGACCACACCCTCCCCAGGGACAAGACCACACCCTCCTCAGGGACAAGATCACACCCTCCTCAGGGACAAGACCACACCCTCCTCGGGGACAAGACCACACCATCCTCGGGGACAAGATCACACCCTCCTCGGGGACAAGATCACACCCTCCTCGGGGACAAGACCATACCCTTCTCAGGGACAAGACCACACCCTCTTCGGGGGCAAGACCACACCCTCATCGGGGACACGACCACACCCTTCTCGGGGACAAGACCACACCCTTCTCGGGGACAAGACCACACTCTCCTCTGAGACAAAATCACACCCTTCTCAGGGGCAAGATCACACCCTGCTCAGGGACAAGACCACACCCTCCTCTGGGACAAGATCACACCCTCCTCGGGGACAAGTCCACACTCTCCTCGGGGACAAGACCACACCATCCTCTGGGACAAGATCACACCCTCCTCAGGGACAAGATCACACCCTTCTCGGGGAAAAGACCACACTCTCCTCTGGGACAAGATCACACCCTCCTCTGGGACAAGATCACACCCTCCTCGGGGACAAGACAACACCCTCCTCGGGGACAAGACCACACCCTTCTCAGGGACAAGACCACACCCTCTTCGGGGGCAAGACCACACCCTCTTCTGGGGCAAGACCACACCCTCATCGGGGACACGACCACACCCTTCTCGGGGACAAGACCACACTCTCCTCTGGGACAAGATCACACCCTTCTCTGGGACAAGATCACACCCTCCTCGGGGACAAGACCACACCCTCCTCGGGGAGAAGACCACACCGTTCTCGGGGACAATACCACACCCTCCTTGGAGACAAGACCACACCCTTCTCTGGGACAAGACCACACTCTCCTCTGAGACAAAATCACACCCTCCTCAGGGGCAAGATCACACCCTGCTCAGGGACAAGATCACACCCTCCTCTGGGACAAGATCACACCCTCCTCGGGGACAAGACAACACCCTCCTCAGGGACACGACCACACCCTTCTCAGGGACAAGACCACACCCTCCTTAGGGACAAGACCACACCCTTCTCGGGGACAATACCACACTCTCCTCTGGAACAAGATCACACCCTCCTCAGGGACAAGATCACACCCTCCTCAGGGACAAGATCACACCCTCCTTGGGGACAAGACCACACCCTCCTCAGGGACAAGACCACACCCTCCTCAGGGACAAGATCACACCCTCCTCAGGGACAAGATCACACCCTCCTTGGGGACAAGATCACACCCTCCTCAGGGACAAGATCACACCCTCCTCAGGGACAAGATCACACCCTCCTTGGGGACAAGACCACACCCTCCTCAGGGACAAGACCACACCCTCCTCAGGGACAAGGCCACACCATTCTCGGGGACAAAACCACACTCTCCTCAGGGACAAGATCACACTCTGCTCAGGGACAAGATCACACCCTCCTCGGGGACAAGATCACACCCTCCTCTGGGACAAGACTACACCCTCCCCGGGGACAAGACCACACCCTCTTTGTGGACAAGACCACACCCTCGTTGTGGACAAGACCACACCCTCCTCGGGGACACGACCACACCCTTCTCGGGGACAAGACCACACTCTCCTCTGGGACAAGATCACACCCTCCTCGGGGACAAGTCCTTACCCTCTTCGGGGACAAGATCACACCCTCCTCAGGGACAAGATCACACCCTGCTCGGGGACAAGATCACACCCTCCTTGGGGACAAGATCACACCCTCCTTGGGGACAAGACCACACTCTCCTCTGGGACAAGATCACACCCTCCTCAGGGATAAGATCACACCCTGCTCGGGGACAAGATCACACACTTCTCGGGGACAAGATCACACTCTCCTCAGGGACAAGATCACACCCTCCTCAGGGATAAGATCACACCCTGCTCGGGGACAAGATCACACCCTCCTCTGGGACAAGATCACACCCTCCTCGGGGACAAGACCACACCCTCCTCAGGGACAAGACCACACCCTCATCGAGGACAAGACTACACCCTCCTCTGGGACAAGATAACACCCTCCTTGGGGACAAGACAACACCCTCCTTGGGGACAAGACCACCCCCTCCTCGGGGACAAAACCACACCCTCATCGGGGACAAGACCACACCCTCCTCTGAGGCAAGACCACACCCTCATCTGTCAGTGTGTGGCATTGGTGGGCCTAACAGTGTCCACCAATGCCCACCAATGCCACATATCTGTGCCAACTATCAGTGCCCATAAGTGGCACCAATCAGTGCCCACCACTGCCCACATGTGCCACCAATCAGTGCCCATTAGCAATGCCAGTCAGTGCTGGCTATCAGTGACACCTATCAGTGCTGCCCATCAATGCCCAGCACTGCTGTCAATCAATGCCCATCAGTGCCACCCATCAGTACTGCCCATCCATGCCGCCTATCAGTGCCCACCAGTGCCACCTAACAGTGCCCATCAGTGCCACATATGAGTGACACCTATCAGTGCCCATAAGTGCGGCATATTAGTGCCTCCACATCAGTGCCACCTAATCAGTGCCCATAAGTGCCACCTCATCAATGCCCACCAGCTCAGCATATCAGTGCCCATCAGTGCCGACTCATCAGCGCACATCAGTGAAGCGAAAAATTATTATGTTACAAAATTTACTGACAGAAACTAAGTAAAAAAACATTTTTTTTTCAAAAACTTGTCTTTTTATTTCATTTTTTTCTTTTTTAAATTTAAAACCCAGCAGTGATTAAATACCACCAAAAGAAAGCATTATTTGTGTGAATAGAATGATAAAAAATTGTTTGGGTACAGCTGAATGCTGAAAAATGGCGTGGGCAGGAAGGGGGTGTAAGTGCCCGGTAGGCAAGTGGTTAACCGCTTGCCAACCGCCACACGCCGATGTACGTTGGCAGAATGGCACCGAAATGCGCATATTGGTGTACAGGTATATCCCCTTTAATATGCGCAGCTGTGGGTCGCGTGCCGTCGCACCCGCGGACCCGATCGCCGCCGGTGTCCCGCGATCGGGTCACAGAGCTGAAGAACGGGGAGAGGTAAGTGTAAACAAACCTCTCCCCGTGCTTCCTAGTGAGAGTGTCACTGATCGTCTGTTCCCTGTCATAGGGAACGACGATCAGTGATGTCACACGCCAAGCCACACCCCCACACAGTAAGAATCACTCCCTTAGGACTCACTTAACCCCTACAGCGCCCCCTACAGGTTAACCTCTTCACTGCCAGTGTCATTTGCACAGTAATCAGTGCATTTTTATAGCACTAATCGCTGTAAATATGACAATGGTCCCAAAATGGCATCAAAAGCGTCAGATGGGTCCGCCGCAATATCGCAGTCCCGATAGAGATCGCAGATCGCCGCCATTACTAGTAAAAAAAAAATAATAATAAAACTATCTCCTATTTTGTAGACGCTATGGGGTAGATTGATAAAGACTTACGACGGGCGTATCAGTAGATACGCCGTCGTAAGTCCGAATCCCGGCCGTCGTATATTTAAGCGTATTCTCAAACTGAGATACGCTTAAATATTGCTAAGATACGACCGGCGTAAGTCTCCTACACCGTCGTATCTTAACTGCATATTTACGCTGACCGCTAGGGGCGTGTACGCTGATTTACGCCAAGAATATGTAAATCAGCTAGATTCACGAACGTACGCCCGGCCGTCGCAGTAAAGAAACGCCGTTTACGTAAGGGGTTTTCAGGCGTAAAGATAAACCACCACAAACATGGGGCAGCCAATGTTAAGTATGGACGTCGGAACCGCGTCAAATTTTTCAAATTTTACGTTGTTTGCGTAACTCGTCCGTGAATGGGGCTGGCCGTAATTTACGTTCACGTCGAAAGCATGACAATTTGCCAACGTCATTTGGAGCATGCGCACTGGGATACGTCCACGGACGGCGCATGCGCCGTTCGATCGAAACGTCATTTACGTGGGGTCACAGTTAATATACATAAAACAAGCCCACAGCTTCAAAATTTTAATTAGGCGGGCTTACGCCGGCCCTAATACGCTACGCCGCCGTAACTTCGGCGGCAAAATCTTTGAAAATACCATACTCGCCTCTCAAATTTACGACGGCGTAGCGTATAGGAGATACGCTACGCCCGCCTAAAGGTACATGAATCTACCCCTATAACTTTTGCGCAAACCAATCAATAAACGCTTATTGTGATTTTTTTTACCAAAAATATGTAGAAGGATACGTATCGGCCTAAACTGAGGAAAAATAATGGGCCAAATACGCCGGCGTACTTTCAAATTTCCTGCGTCGTATCTTTAGTTTGAATCCTCAAACCAAGATACCACAGCATTTGGCTAAGATCCGACAGGCGTACGGCTTTGTGCGCCTTCGGATCTTAGGATGCAATACTTGGGCGCCCGCTGGGTGAATTTTGCGTAGTTTTCCGCGTCGGGTATGCTAATTAGCTGTTTACGGCGATCCACAAAGGTACGCGCATTCGTCGCATTCTCTTACGTCGTTGCTAGTCGGCTTTTCCCGTCGTAAAGTTGCGGCTTCTATTTCATGGCTTATATTTAGACAGCCCATGTTAAAGTATGGCCGTCGTTCCCGCGTCGAATTTCAAATTATTATTTAAATGGTACACGCCCCATTTGAATTAGGCGGGCTTGCGCCGGACGGCTTTACGCTACGCCGCCGCAGGTTTACAGGCAAGTGCTTTGTGAATCAAGCACTTACGCTGAAAACTTGCGGTGGTGTAACGTAAACAGGATACGTTACGCCGCCGTAAAAGTACATGAATCTGGCCCTATAACTTTTGCGCAAACCAATTTAATGAACGCTTATTGCGATTTTTTTTTTTTACCAAAAATATGTAGAAGAATACGTATCGGACTAAACTGAGGAAAAATAATGTTTTTTTTTTATATTTTTTTGGCTGATATTTATTATAGCAAAAAGTAAAAAATATTGCATTTTTTTCAAAATTGTCGCTCTATTTTTGTTTATTGCGCAAAAAATAAAAACCGCAGAGGTGATCAAATACCACCAAAAGAAAGCTCTATTTGTGGGGAAAAAAATGACGTAAATTTTGTTTGGGAGCCACGTCGCACGAGCGCGCAATTGTCAGTTAAAGCGACGCAGTGCCAAATCGCAAAAAGGGCCAAGGTCCTTTAGCAACAAAATGGTCCGGGGGCTGAAGTGGTTAAAGAAACTGAACTAATTCCGAAATGAATCAACAAAACTACCGTAAATTAGTAACATACCGAATCTATCCTGCACAGGTCTGTTGGGTAAGAGCTTTTCCACTAACCTGTGGCCTTGTCATTCCCCCTCCCCCCTCAGCGGCGGGTTTCTGGGATCCTGTGGGGGGATAAATAAGAAGATTATTATTGAGAAGATCACCAATAAAGAGCCAATTCACTTCGAATTTGGTTTCCTCACCTCTTCTAATCACACATTTCCAGTACAGGGTCAGAGCCACCACCAATAGGACGAGAGATATCACAGGGTACAGGTAACGGTAATCATTATCAGGTTCCTCGCCATAGGGCGTCGTGAGAGGGCGGGCCGAAGTCAATAATGCTAGAGAAAAATTGTATCATAAGTAATGATTAATCAAAATAATCTATTAATATTCAGTAAAACCTCGGATTGCGAGCATTCGTTCCAGAAACATGCTTGTAATCCAAAGCACTTGTATATCAAAGCATTTTTTTTTACAGAGTATAAAAGAGAAGAGAGGAGCCTCTAAGTGTAGCAATACGTTGCTAAATGTTGTCCCTTCATTAGATGTAACCATATTGCTACACTTAGAGGCTCCTCCCTTCTCTTTTATACTCAGTTGTGACATGACTCTACTCTTATATCAAGACATCGCTTGTATATCAAGGAAAAATGTATTAAAAAAATCATACAGCTCATTAACCACTTGCCGACCGCCGCACGAACATATACATGGACAGAATGGCAGGGACAGGCAAATGGGCGTACAGGTACGTCCCTTTAAATTTGCCGCCGTGTGGTCACGTGCGCACGCGAGCTCCGTGATGGTACCCGTGGACTCGGTGTCCCACGATCGTGTCACGGAGCTGAAGAATGTAAACACAACGGGCCGGATTCAGAAAGGACTTACGATGACGTATCTCCAGATACGCCATCGTAAGTCCAAATGTGCGCTGTCGTATCTATACGCGTATTCTGGAAATCAGATACGCCTGAAATTTGCCAAGATACAACCGACGTAAGTCTCCTACGCCGTTGTATCTTGGGTGCATATTTACCCTTGCCGCAAGGGGCGTTTCTGTCGATTTACGCATCGAATATGCAAATGACCTAGATACGCTGATTCACGAACGTACTTGCGCCCGTCGGATTTAGCTACGTTGTTTACGTTAGGCTTATGTCCGGCGTAAAGTTACCCCTGCTATATGAGGCGCAAGTAATGCAAAGGTATGGACGTTGGAAACGTCGGAACTGCCGTCGTATTTTACTTGGTTTGCGTAAGTCGTACGTGAATGGGGCTGGGCGTAGGTTACGTTCACGTCGAAAGCATTGAGCTGACGTATCTTAGGGAGTATTTGCAACATGATTGTGAGCATGTGCGCGCATGCGCCGTTCGATCGGCCATGCATTTACATGGGGTCACGCTTCATTACAATACAACACGCCCACTGCCTTGCTACTTTGAATTACGCGGGCTTACGCCGGCCCATTTACGCTACGCCGGCGTACATATGGGAGCAAGTGCTTTGTGAATACTGTACTTGCCTCTCTATGTTATGCCGGCGTAGCACATATCAGATGCGCTACGCCCGCTCAAAGATACGCCAATGTATCTGAATCTGGCCCAACATCTCCCCGTTCTTCCTAGTGACATGTCACTGATCAAATGCTTCCTGTCATCAGGAACAGCGATCAGTGATGTGTCACGGTAAGCCACGCCCCCTAACAGTTAGAATCACTCCCTAGGACACACTTAACCCCTTCCTAGCCCCCTAGTGGTTCACTGCAAGTCACATTTATACAGTAATCAGTGCATTTTTATAGCACTGATCGCTGTATAAATGACAATGGTCCGAAAATAACGTTAAAAGTGTCCCATGTGTCCGCCATAATGTCACAGTCACAATAAAAATCGCAGATCGCCACCATTACCAGTAAAAAATTATTAATAAAAATGCCATAAAACTACCCCATATTTTGTAGAAACTTTTAGGCAAACCAATCGATAAACGCTTATTGCAATTTTTTTTTTTTACCAAAAATATGTAGAAGAATACGTATCGGCCTAAATTGAGGGAAAAAAAATCGCTTTTTTATATATTTTTTGGGGATATTTATTTTAGCAAAAAGTAAAAAATATTGTGTTTTTTCAAAATTGTCGCTCTATTTTTGTTTATAGCACAAAAAATAAAAACCGCAGAGGTGATCAAATACCACCAAAAGAAAGCTCTATTTGTGGGAAAAAAAGGGACGCCAATTTTGTTTGGGAGCCACGTCGCACGACCGCGCAATTGTCAGTTAAAGCGGCGCAGTGCCGAATCGCAAAAAGTGGGCCGGTCTTTGGGCAGCCAAATGGTCCAGGGCTGAAGTGGTTAATAAAAACATATTTACAAAAAATAAACAACAACTAAACAGAAACAAGCGCGCTTACATCGGTAAGTAAAGAAAACCGTTTCCTGACACAGGAACAGGAAGAAACATATTTTAATGGCCACAAAAAAGAGACTACAAACCCCGAACCTCAACCTAACCACAACCAAGGCAAAAAAAACTTTTGAGATTTAATCGCCATCAAGATGCGATTGCAATACCCCCCCATTAACCCCTCCCCCCACATCACTCACCCCGACTTCCACATCACTCACCTTGCATTCTGCTCCAGCCACCCTCATTTCCTTCCCACCTTCCCCCCCCACCATCATCCAATCCATCCCTCACTCCACCCGCACCTCTCCCACGCTGAGGAGGAGGGGTTGGCACCTCCATACATTCTGGTCCAGCACCCTCCCTGCCTTCACTACACTAGGAGAAACAATAGGAGCAGACACAGACTTGACACTTTCTGACACTGACTGGAAGACCACAGACTGGGGGGGACATCGACACCACAGACTGGGGGGAACACTGACACCACAGACTGGGGGGGGAACACCGACACCACAGACTGGGGGGGCAGCGACACCACAGACTGGGGGAAGACACTGATACCACAGAAAAAAAGGATATCGACACCACAGACTGGGGAGGGGACACTGACACCACAGACTGGGGGGAACACCGACACCACAGACTGGGGGGGACACCGACACTACAGACTGGAGGGGACACCACAAACTGGAGGGGACACCGACACTACAGACTGGAGGGGACACCGACACTACAGACTGGGGGGGACACCGACACCACAAACTGGAGGGGACACCAACAACACAGACTGAGGGGGGACACCGACACTACAGACTGGAGGGGACACCGACAATACAGACTGGGGGGGACACCGACACCACAGACTGGGGGGAGACCACAGACTGGAGGGGACACCAACACCACAGACTGGGGGGGGGACACTGAAGTCACAGACTGGGGGGGACACCGACACCACAGACTGGAGGGGACACTGACACCACAGACTGGGGGGGACACCGACACCACAGACTGGGGGGGACATCGACACCACAGACTGGGGGGGGGGAACACCGACACCACAGACTGGGGGGACACCGACACCACAGACTGGGGGGGACATCGACACCACAGACTGGGTGGGACATCGACACCACAGCCTGGGGGGGGACATCGACACCGCAGACTGGGGGGGGAACACCGACACCACAGACTGGGGGAAGACACTGACACCACAGAAAAAAAGGACATCGACACCACAGACTGGAGGGGACACCGACACCACAGAAAAAAAGGACATCGACACCACATACTGGGGGGGCATCGACACCACAGACTCGGGGGGACACCGACACCACAGACTGGGGGGACACCTACACCACAGACCGGGGAGGGGACACCGACACAACAGACTGGGGGGGACACCAACACCAAAGACTGGGAAGGACACTGACACCACAGACTGGGGGGAAACACCAACACCACAGACTGGGGGGGACACCGGCACCACAGATGGCCTCACAGACACAGATTCTGATGGGACAGAGACACTAGGATCTCCTGGTACAACCTCCGCTAACCCAGACTTTTCTCTATCCAGACAGAAGAATTCCTCCACTAGCTCTGGCTTATTGTGCAAGGCCTCAGGGCACCGGCTATAGGGGTGACCAACCTTATCATATAGGTTACATTTAATTATGTTACAGTCCCTCGCCAGATGCCCCAGTTCCTGACACAAAGAACACTTCTGTTCTGGACATTTAGAGGAGAAATGTCCCTTGGCTCCACATTTATGGCACAGTTTAGGATGACCAGGGTAGAAGACGGTAATCCTATCTCTACCAATAAAGGCACCGACCACCCACCCTTCCAGATTCCTCCATCATCCACACCGACCACCCACCCGTCCAGATTCCTCCATCATCCACACCGACCACCCACCCGTCCAGATTCCTCCATCATCCACACCGACCACCCACCCGACCAGATTCCCCCATCATCCACACCGACCACCCACCCGTGGTAACTTGGTTTGAGAGTGTTTTGATTTGCGAGCAACTTTTTTTTTTAATTCTGACTCGGTTCGCGAGTGTTGACTCGCAAGACAAGCAGAATTCAAGCTAAATAGGCCTGCAGTACCTCATTTGGCCTGAGGTACGGAGGCACAGAACCAGAGCTGAAAATAGGCTTGCAGTACTTCATTTGGCCTGAGGTATGGGGGCGCAGAAGCCGATCAGAGACGAAAATGCGCCTGCAGTATCTCATTTGGCCTGAGGTACGGCGGCACAGGAAATGAGAAGAAGTGTCCTCGGGCCTTTTCGGCCGTTTTCTGCACTCTCTGGCACCCCCACTTCTGGCAGCATTCGGTATTGCATCCTATTGAAGTCAATGCGGAACAAATTATTTTAGTTTCCATTGACTTTAATGGGAAAACTCGCTTTGATATGCGAGTACTTTGGATTATGAGCATTCTCCTGGAACGGATTATTCTCGTAATCCGGGGTTCAACTGTACCATGTTGTGCAAAATTATGGCATATATAATAATGTTATTGTATCTGTTATAGTGCTCTTTGTGTATAGTTTTTAATACTGTGCTGGGCAAACTTATGGCGCATAATAGTAATGTCAGTATATTCATTATATTTGTATTGTTTCTGATACATTGTTCTTTGTGTACCTTTTTATAATTCCATGCTATGCAAAACTATGGCACATAATAGTAATACTATTAGTGTATCTGTTACAGTAAAATATTATTGTATATGTTACAGTATAATGTTATTTTATCTGTTACATTTGTATTGTATCTGTTACATTATAATATTTTTCTATCTATTACATTTGTATCAAATAATTTACATTCTGTTACATTTGTATCCTTTCTGCTACATTATAATATGTTTCTATCTGTTACATTTTAATATTTTTCGATCTATTACATTTGTATTGTATCTGTTACATTCAAATATCATTGTATCTGTTAAATTTGTATCCTGTTACATTATAATATTGTTTTATTTGTTACATTTGTATTGTATCCATTACATTATATTATTTTTGTATCTGTTACATTTGTATTGTATCTGTTATATTATAATGTTATTGGCCCGGATTCACATACATTGGTGCATATTTATGCTGGCGTAGCGTATCTTTTTTAGGCTACGCCGGTGCAGTGCAGAGCGCCAAACACAGTATTCACAAAGCACTCGCCCCAAATCTACACTGGGTTTCCTCGGCGTAAGCCAGCATAGGTGGAAGTGGGCGTGAGCCATGCTAACGAGGCGTGACCCCATGTAAATGATGTACTGACCCCATGTAAAAGATACGAATAACGTACGGCGCATGCGCCGTCCCATGGACGCAACTCAGTGCGCATGCGCAGAATCATGTCGAAACTACTCCCTAAGATACGTCGAATCATTGCCTGCGACGCGAACGTAACCTTTGCCCAGCCCTATTCGCGTACTACTACGTAAACTACGTAAAATACGACGGCTGTTCCCTGGTCCATACCTTTGCATGAGTTGCTCCTCCTATATGGGGAATAACTTTACGCCGGACGTAAGTCTTACGCAAACCGCGTATATGATGTGCCGGGCGCAACTACGTTTGTGAATCGGCGTATCTCCCTCATTTGCATATGTGAATAGAAAATCTATGGAAGCGGCAAATGCGCCCGGCGTAACTTTGCGCCCACGATACGATGGCGTAGGCAAGTTACGTCGGTCGTAGGAAGCCTATTTTCAGGCGTATCTAGTTCTGTGGGCACGGCACACAGATACGACGGCGCATAGTTACACTTACGCGGCGTATCTCGAGATACGTCGGAGTAAGTGCTTTGTGAATCCGGGCCATTGTATCTGTTATAATATTTTTGTATCTGTTACATTATAATATTTTTGTACCTGTTCCATTTGTGTTGTATGTGTTACATTATAATATTATTGAATACATTGCTCTTTGTGTACCTTTTATAATACCATGTTTTACCAAACTACAGAAAGTAATACCAGTAATGACACTGGGGTGTATGGATGAGGACATTGGAGTGTAAGCTCCTCTGTACCCTGCCCTGCTGACCCCCTACACTGCCTTTCTGATCACTGTCCTCTGCCTTGCTGACCCCTGTCCCTTGCCCCACTGTTCGCCTGTGCACTGCCCTACTGACTATTGTACACTCCCCTGCTGACCTCTCATCCTCTGCCCTGTTGACCCACTGTACACTGCCCTGCTGCCCCCTGTACACTTCCCTGCTGCCCCCTGTACACTTCCCTGCTGCCCCCTGTACACTTCCCTGCCGCCCCCTGTACACTGCCCTGCTGCCCCCTGTACACTTCCCTGCTGCCCCCTGTACACTGCCCTGCTGCCCCCTGTGCACTGTCCTGCTGCCCCTTGTACACTGCCCTGCTGCCCCTGTACACTTCCCCGCTGCCCCTGTACACTTCCCTGCTTCCTCTGCACTGCCCTGCTGTCCCCTGTACACTGTCCTGCTGTCCCCTGTACACTGCCCTGCTGCCCCCTGTACACTTCCCTGATGCCCCCTGTCAGGGCAGGACTTAGGGTGGTGGGGGCCCCTGGGCTTGAGTGTTGAAGGGGCCCCCTGGAGCCGAGAATTGGGGGGGGTCGAAGTTGTTGAGCGGGGGGGGGGCGAATTGAAGTGTTGTTGAGCAGGGGGGAGCGCATTAAAGTTGTTGAGCGGGGGGGGGGGATTTTGCAGTTGTTGAGGGGGGGAGTGCCTCTCACCTGTGCCAACAGCCGGGGCCACAGACTGTCATTAGCCCGGCTGTCGGCTTTCTTCCCTTCAGCAGCCACAGTCCTCCACACACCACTCCGGTTCCTTCCGTGCTGCCTCCTCTTGCAGTGCGGGAAAATTAACCCTTTTGCGGGACTGCGGGAAGAAGCTGTATGTGCGGGAAAGTCCCACAGAATCCATGCGTGTTGGGAGGTATGCACAGCTTAAGGCATGGGCCTCCTGAAGCAGAGAACCTAGGGGGGGTGGGGGTGCTGCCGCCTGAAATTGAGAAGCGTGGGGGCTGCCGCAAATTGAGAAGCGGGGGGGGCCTTTACAAAAAAAAGAAGAAATAAAGAAGAAAACAAATATATATATAAAAAGGGGGGTAGCCATCCGGGGCCCTGGGGACCTCTGGGCCTTTTAATAAAAAATAAAAAAAATAAACAAAAATAAACATTTATAAAAATAAAAAAAAGGGGGGGGTTGCCACATGGGGCCCTGGGGACCTCTGAGCCCTTTAATAAAAATATATATATATATAAAAAAAATGTAATTTTTTTTATAAAAAAATAAAAAAGGTGGGTTGCCATCCGGGGGCCCTGGAGACCCCTGGGCCCTTTAATAATAATAATACTAATAAATATATATATATATATATATATATATATATATATATATATATATATATATATATATATATATATATATATATATATATATATATATATATATAAAAATAAAAAATATATAAAAAAAACATTTTTTTACAAAAAATAAATAAAAAAAAGGGGGGTTGCCGTCCGGGGCCCTGGGGGCCTCCGGGCCCCTGGGGACCTCCGGACCCCTAAAAAACAAACAAAAAAAAAACATTTTTTTTTAAAAGGGGGCCCCCTATTGGGTGGGGCCCCTGGGCTTGAGCCCAGTCAAGCCCAATGGTAAGTCCGGCCCTGCCCCCTGTACACTTCCCTGCTGCCTCCTGTACACTGCCCTGCTGCCCCCTGTACACTGTTCTGCTCCCCTCTATACACTGCCCTGCTTCCCCCTGTACACTGCCCTGCTGCCCCCTGTACACTGTCTTGAAAACCCACTATACACAGCTCCTACAAAATAATGGCCTCTGTACTCTGCCCTACAAAATAATGGCCTCTGTACTCTGCCCTACAAACTGCCGACCCTATCATCTGCCTACTAAGCCCTGTACGCTGCCCTTCTGACCCCTATACACTTTGAATCCTCTGCTCCCTAACATTTTTTACTGTACCCCCAAATCAGACAGACTAGATCTGGCCCTGCTCCCTTTACAATGTAAAGTACCAAGGAAACTGTTAGCGCTATATAAATATTGAACATTATTAATAATAATAATAATAATAATAATAATAATAATAATAATGTTGTCTTATGTTTCTTTCACCTCTGACTAACAGACGTGTCCCATTCGCTGAATATAGATTTTGTTTCTCGTCCCTCACTCTGCAGGTATACAGTCCGGCATCTTTCTCTGTGACGGATTTGATGGTGAGAGAATTCTGTGTGACGGTCATTCTTGAATTATTTCCTAGTAATACAGGATTGGTGGAAATATTCACATGCCAGTAAGGACGTGTAATCTTCATGGCACTACTTATATCACAGAACATCTCGGCCGTCCCCCCCTCATACAGGGTAAGAAATGGAGGATGCTGGACCACCGTCACTTCGCCTGGGGGGAGAAAACACATTCATCATTCTTATATACTGTATGAGTAAAATATACCAAGCAGAGTTAATGGACCGGACGGCTCACAGAACTTAAACAAAAACCTCCCCAGCACACTCATTAGTACACCAAGGTCTGGATCCCAGAGCCCAGACCTCTGCAGAGAGACATTACAGGCAAACCTCGTTTCTTCTTACACAAGGTCCGGGTAACAACCATATTAGGCCTTTGATATCAGCCCGAGGAATGGATCTGGTTATAGCTCCTAGGTCTCCGCAGCCAGACCATCAAAAGAGCATTTTTCTTCTTAGCACATGTTGAACGTGACCAACCACCTTAACACTGGCGAAAAAAACTGTGGCACTCTCCATTTGGGAGGGGTTATATAGGGGAGGAACTCAATTCTAATTGGGTTAACCAGTGTCCAATAGCCTGTGGTGTTTTCCTGGTGCCTCCATGGCAGCATACCTGTGACAAGCTCCGCCTTGGCTCCTCCCTCAGGACTACTGAATATTATAAAAGAGTTGGTTAGCACCGCCCCCACATTCTCCTTTTTTTCCTCATACCTCATGGCAGTGAATACTGGTCGATCGTCCTACCTTCTGCATTCGGCAGCGTCCATCCGGGTTCAAGCCTCTCCCGGATGCGGTCCCTTCTCTTGGGCAGCTAAACTTGCTTATAAGTTTGGGAGTCCCTTCTGTAGGATCTTTTGGGACAGGCAGTTTGTCTCTTAACTAAGAGCTCTATCTGCAGTGTATTTCTCAGGCATCTGGCTCCCCATGGTAACGGAGGCAGCAGCTAATCCTTTCATTTTTTATTTTTTCCTCCTCTCCTTTCCTAAACTCCATTCTGGCATCCTTTCTTGTCCCTGCAATCCCATAGTTCACCTGCGAGCCCCCTCGTTTTTCCCCTGTGTTTCCCTCGCCTGCCCCTGTCATCCCTCACTTTCCCTGTCGTCTCCTGGCCCATTAGGGGTCGCGCACGTCACCCCCAGCCGTTTTGTATGGCTGGGGGCGTCCTTTGCCGCATTCGACGCTGTCACCGACGGCCGGGACTTCTGGGTCCTAGAGCTGCCGGTTCGCGCATGCGCAGTATGCCCGGAGGCTCCGGCGGCCATCTTTGAATAGGGAAAAACTTAGAATTTTTGCCCTTTCTCTGAAAGTTCAGGGCAGAGGCGTTCCTCTGTCCACCTGACCCCTTTTATAGCTCCCTGGCTACCTCAATAAGATGCCTGAGGCTGTCCAGGGAGAACCAGTGTACTGAGAGCTCCAGGGCAAAAGACCTGTCTCTACAGGTAAAAAAAAAGGGGGGGGGAGGTTTATTACTTAAAAAAAAAAAAGACATAAGATTCCTTTTCCTAAAAAAACCCCCAAAAAAACAATAAAACTTAGGATGTGTCCGTTTAGCCGGGTTAGGTTATGGCTTTTAACCCTTTCCTGTTCTTTCCTTAGCTGCTTCCTCCGCTAATCCACCTAACATGAGCCATTCGCCGTCCATACAAGATCCTACTCTACAATTAAGGTAAGGGCCTACGTCCAGGTAAGTTTACAAAAAAAAGAGTGCACTAAGGCGCGTACTCTTATGTATTGCAGCCCTGTACGCCAGAAGACGTCTAAGAAGACACCAAGGCGACATGAAGACTCTGACTCAAGCCACAGCAGGGGGAGGTCTTCCAGGCGAGGAGACCATGAGAGTGGCAAGAAGTCTTTGGCCAAAAAGCGCCATCACTCGCGCTCCCCGAGACCCAGATTTCCAAAGTGTCAGGCCTGTGGAGCTACCCCTCTTCCACATAAACAGATCTGTCAAGATTGCATGAGGGACTATGCGGCGGACAGAGAGTCCGAGGGCATGCAAGTGGCGGACCTGCTTAAGAAAGCAATAAAAGATTCCTTTGCAGAATTAGTGGCCTCAATGCCATCGCAACCGGTGGTTCCTCTCCAGGAGCAGCCGGCTGAGGAGGCCATTCCCGGACCGTCCACTAGTGGAATTCCTCAACCAACACCTGCCTCATCCTCTAAACATCAGGAGGAGAATGACGCCTCAGGGGATTCCTCGGATGACCTGGATGTCTCCGGCTTTGCCTTTTCCATGGTCCAGCCCTATGTGCAGGCAGTGAAACAGGCAATTGGTTGGGAGGAGACTGAGACAGAAGTCAAGAAGTCTAAGGCATACTTCCCCTTTCTCAAGCGCCAGATTTCCTTTTTCCCTCTCATGGACGAGATTAAGGGTGTGATTGAGGAAGAATGGGGAAAGACCGAAAAAAGATTCTCCCTTAACCGCCTGGGGAAACTATATCCTCTATCGGAAGCAGACTCTGTAATGCTCGAGGCCCCTCCAGTGGTCGATGCAGCTGTGGTAAGGTTAGCGAAAAACGTTACGCTGCCTATGGAAGATTCAACGTCATTCAAGGATCCACTAGATAGAAGAATGGATCTCGACCTCAAAAAAGCCTACCAGATGGTGGGCAATGCCTGCAAGCCCGTGGTTGCCTTAACATCAGTGTCCAACGCGCTACGTGTTTGGACAGATAATATAGAGTCGGCAATCCAGCAGGATGTCCCAAAGGAAGACATTATTACGGCCTTGGATGAGCTAAAACTCTCTGCAGACTTTATTGGGGAAGCTGCCATCGATTCAGTTCGATGCTCCGCAAGGGCAATGCTCCACACAGTAATGGCCAAACGGGCCTTGTGGCTAAAACCATGGTCAGCAGATATTGCATCGAAACAGAATTGGTGCAAAATACCATTTGATGGAAAAGCCCTATTTGGGGAGATGTTGGATAAAGCCATATCTCGCGTTACTGGCGGGAAGTCGGGCCTGTTACCCCAGGACAGGCGATCCAAGCGCTTCAGGACATTCACACCCAGATTCCAATATTCTAAGAACAAGGACTACAGACAGTCCAGGCAAGGAAGAGGCTTTAGGCAAAATTGGAAAAGCACGCAGTCCACCTTCCTCAAGAACCGTAGACAGGGATCCGTGCCTACTCCGCAGGATTCTGCTAAGTCCTTTTGACGCCGAACCATCCCAAGTGATTCCGGTGGGGGCCAGACTTCAACACTTCTCGAAAATCTGGGAGCAAAGGTGCAGGGATCCCTGGGTAATTTCCACTGTAAAATACGGGCACTTCTGGACGTTTCTAGACAAACCCCCCAAAGACTTCTTCTCTCCAACAAGGGTGTCAAGGTCCCCTCAAAAAGCGGAGGCTCTACAGCAGTTTCTTCTCTCCTTACAGGAACAGCAGGCAGTAATCCCAGTACCTCCATCAGAAAGATTTACAGGTTTTTACTCCACCCTGTTTCTCGTCCCCCAAAAAAACGGAGGTTGGAGACCTGTCATAGACCTAAAGAGGCTAAATCGCTACATTTTCCTAGAACGATTCAAGATGGAGTCACTACAAACAATCGTCCGTGTAATCCAACCAGGGGACTGGATGTTATCAATAGACTTACGGGATGCTTACCTGCATATACCCATACTCCCCTCTTTCCAGAAGTATCTGAGGTTTGCAGTAGGCCCGGTGCATCTTCAATTCCGCAGTCTCCCGTTTGGCCTCTGCACATCACCGAGAGTCTTCACAAAGACACTGATTGCCATAATAGCCCCTCTAAGGGAACAGGGGCTTCGAGTATACCATTATTTGGACGACCTTCTTCTCCTGGCGAGCGATCCAGCCCAATTGATGGAACACAGGGAAGTTCTTCTGACGACGCTAGTAGAGTTTGGATGGAAGATAAACCAGGAAAAGAGTCACCTGTCTCCAACCCAGGAAATGATTTATCTGGGTGCACTGTTCAACACAGAGAATGGTACAGTATCCCTTCCACCTCAGAAAGTGACGTCTATTATTCAGCAGATGAAGAGTGTGAGTGCGAGACTCCATCTGACCGCCTCGAAATGTCTGAGCCTGATAGGCCGGATGTCGTCATGTGTCCCCATGGTCCCTTGGGCCCATTGGCATTTGAGATATTTCCAACTGGAATTCTTGAGGCAGTGGAACAAACAATATCTATCTCAACCTATACATCTGACGACCCTGATGCTCAGAAGTCTTCATTGGTGGATGAAGAAACACACGCTGATGAAATCACGTCCGCTAGGGCATGTAAACTGGATCACAATTACCACCGATGCCAGTTCAGCAGGCTGGGGAGCACACTGCAACCAGATCTCAGTGCAGGGGAGATAGTCCTTCCATGCAACGGGCTTGGTATCAAATATCCTGGAGATCCGGGCAGCCTACCGTGCATTACTAGCCCTAGAATTCGAGGTCACAGGGAGACCAGTCCTTCTACGGATGGACAACAAAGCCGCTGTATCTTATATACACCGTCAAGGAGGGACGCACAGCAGGTCCCTACTGAGGGAGGTGGAGCCCATTATCCTCTGGGCGGAAAGAAACCTAAAGGACCTAAGGGCAGTCTACCTACCCGGTCATCTCAACTCAAGAGCCGACCTCCTATCTCGCAGGTTCATAGATGCCAACGAGTGGTCTCTACACCCAAGAATCTTCAACTAGATAGTGAACCAGTGGGGGCTCCCCGAACTGGACCTATTTTCAACAGCATGCAATTCCAAGCTTCCAAGGTTCATCTCGAGGCTCCCACATCCCCAAGCAGAAGCAGTAGATGCTCTCTCAGCCCCATGGGCATGCAATCTGGCCTATGCATTCCCTCCACGGCCTCTCATTCCAAAACTCCTGGCGAGGATCACTATAGAGTCCACAACAGTAATAACGGTTCTACCATACTGGCCGAGACGCCCTTGGTTTCCTACGGCAATGTACCTGAGTACTCAGTCTCCGGTCAAGGTTCCGCTGATACCCTTCCTCCTCGCTCAGGGATGTCACACCCATCCAGATCCAGGCAGGCTGAACCTTCACATCTGGCTGCTGAAAGGCAAAGGTTTGAATCACTAGGATGTTCCAACGAGGTTATCGCAACCCTTCTCAGGGCTAGAAAGCCTTACACAAACAGTATATACGATAGGGTGTGGAACAAGTTCAAGGCCTTCATGATTAGCAGAAGCTGCGATCCAGATTCTCCATCATCCTCGCAAATGCTTGAATTTTTGCAGGCAGGCCTGGATATGGGTCTTGCTCTGAGTACATTAAAAGTACAGGTAGCGGCAATTTCAACAGCAACCAGCAGAAGGTGGGCAGAGGAGCCGTTAATAATCCAATTTTTTTAAGGCCGTCAGAAAGATCCGACCGCCAACTAAACAGGCTTTTCCCACCTGGGACCTCGCTATCATCCTAGAGTCCTTAGCCAGCCCACCTTTTGCTCCTTCGGACTCGGCATCACTTTGGAATTTAACCTTGAAGCTTACCTTCTTGACAGCCATAACCTCTGGCAGACGGGTTTCAGAGCTCCAAGCTCTGGGGGCAGATGATAACCATATCATATTCTACCATGACAGAGTGGAACTGAGAACAGTACGAGGATTTATCCCCAAGGTCACATCATCTTTGACCATGTCAAAACCCTGGGCACTCCCAACGTTTCTGGAACAGGAATCAGGTTCTCTTCATGAACTGGACATTGCCTCCACCCTGAAATGCTATCTCAAGGTCACGGCATCTTTCAGAGACTCTACCAGGTTGCTCATAATTCCCTGGGGGAAGAACAAAGGCAAGGAGGCGTCAGCAAGAACAATTGCCTCATGGATTGTTAAGCTTATCCACAAGGCGTACAGGGCTAAGGGTCTGGACCCCCCTTTGATGGTCAGGGCGCACTCCACTAGGGTGGTTTCTGCCTCTTGGGCGGCAAGAGCGAACGTGGCAATCAAAACTATTTGTAGGGCAGCGACCTGGTCGTCCTAACATACTTTTCTGAAGCATTACCGAGTAGACCCAGGAGCTCTCTCATCGGTAGAATTCGGCAGACAGGCGATCAAATCAGCCGTTGCTTCCTCTAATTATTGATGATAATAATAATAATTCCTTTGAAATAAACCTCTAAGCATCATCCCACCCGTCTCAGCTAGTTATTTGTCACAGGTATGCTGCCATGGAGGCACCAGGAAAACAGAAAATTGTACCATACTTACCGTAATTTTCTTTTCCTGGTGCCTATCCATGGCAGCATACAATCCCACCCTCGGTATTCTATATTACGGAGAATGTGGGGGCGGTGCTAACCAACTCTTTTATAATATTCACTAGTCCTGAGGGAGGAGCCAAGGCGGAGCTTGTCACAGGTATGCTGCCATGGATAGGCACCAGGAAAAGAAAATAAGTATGGTACAATTTTCTGTTTTTGCATCCTATTTTATTTATTATTTATTGCTTCTGTTGGAACCCGTAGTAGAGCATTGTACTATGTCAGACGTTTGTTATTGTAGAAAGTCTGGAGCTTAAGGGTTCGTTCACAAATGCAGCAAACAATTTGATGTGGATCGCTCTTCAGAGGACATTTGCATTGCACGTGGATGTGGAGAAGTCGCTGGGAGGCCGTATAGACTTGCATGGGTCGTATTCGGTGGTGGTAACGTGCTCAGGTGGTGTGACGTGCTCAGGGCCGGCCTTTGGGGTGTGCGAACTGTGCGCCCGCACAGGGCGCCATAGGTGACAGGGGAGCCATGCCGGTTGACCTGGTTTTGACACATGTGCCCGGGTTTCTACCCACTGGAAACCCGAGCACACATTCCATCATCCTGTGGCCAGTAGCAGCCATATCATGTGGGCGGCGCACATGATCCCGTACAGTACTAGCTATCGCTGTGGGCCTGATGCGCTCTGAGCCTGTGGGTGCCCTGTCTGTGATTTGCCGAACGGGCCATGTGCGATGTGCGGGGCGGGCCGGGAAGCAGAGATGGGGGTCTGTGAATGGCCCTGCGGAGCTGGTCATGTGTGGAGGCGGGGGCGGGGCTGCACTGTGGATTCGATGATCGTGCCTGCTTGCTCCCGGAGTCCTGCTTCTCAATTTGTGTCTCCTGAGGGCTCATCTGCTCGGTCAGCTTACCCCCCTCCTCTGTGTCACCCCCTCTGTGTCAACCCACCTCCTCTGTGTCAGGTCACCCCCCTCCTCTGTGTCACCCCCTCTCCTCTGTGTCACCCCCCTCCTCTGTGTCAGGTCACCCCCCCTCCTTTGTGTCAGGTCACCCCCCCTCCTCTGTGTCAGGTCACCCTCCTCCTCTGTGTCCCCCCCTCCTCTGTTTTACCCCCCCTCCTCTGTGTCACCCCCCTCCTCTGTGTCACCCCCTCCTCTGTGTCAGGTCACCCCCCCTCCTCTGTGTCAGGTCACCCCCCCTCCTCTTTGACAGAATTCTCACCGCTCCAGGTGAGCCTCGTGATGATCAGGGGTTGTTGAACCACCAGGGTGCTGGCAATGCGGTAATAGCAAAAAAACAAAAGAACAAAAGCTGGACAGCCGCACTCCAAAATTTTCTTTAAAAGAGATGTCTTTATTTTCAACTGTGCATACAGTCACTGCAAGCCCACAAAAATCATGACTAGTGTAGTCCAGATATGACACAATAACCTTCGACCATTGAGACCCCATGTACTCCACCCCTTAATTGTCCCCCACTTACTATATAGTAAAGAGACCACACCTTTGCTTTGGAGTAAACTGGCCACAACAGCCTATTTTATTAAACATAAATTGCAATAAAACTCCAACTTAAATGAAACAGTAAATATCCAACATCAAATGACATACAGTAAACCCCCACTCTGTTGGTCCTTTCTGGCAGCACACCCATTCTCCACCATTTTACCATATACCAGATGAACAATGCACTGCGAGCAAACATTAAACTTTTTAGGCCTCCAGTCCGTGTAGTACGCTCGGAGACAACCCCCGCCCGCAGTGCAAACGTTACAGTATCCCAACTAACCTTTCGCTGGGATACACTTTAAGGGGCCCATATATTGATGAGCCCCCCACCCCCGTTTTCACACGTTTTCTACTGCCACCATAAAGGACCAACAGAACTAACCGCCAACCCAGCTGTCGTGACGACCGTCCAACACCGTACCTGTAAAAGAAAAAACACCGGCAACAACTGGTAATGCAATAAGGGAGGGAGGGTGGGAAAAGCTGCTTCCTCGTTGCTCTCCTGACTGCAAGTGCCCGCCTGGCCCCGCCCCACCCTTTTATAGGGTAACTCCCCTGACACCAGCAGCCAATCCTGCTCCTCCTCTGAACTTGCTAATACTAACTCCCCCGCCCCTCTCTACACCAATCCTGCTCTTCCTACCTCCAACCCCCTTTGCTTAACCCTTCCTGTGTCACTAGACACTCTGTCATGCCCGGCCCTCTGCTAGTCTTTGCTGTCTTTTGCTCCGGGCCTCCCTTGACTAGTGTAGTCCAGATATGACACAATAACCTTCGACCATTGAGACCCCATGTACTCCACCCCTTAATTGTCCCCCACTTACTATATAGTAAAGAGACCACACCTTTGCTTTGGAGTAAACTGGCCACAACAGCCTATTTTATTAAACATAAATTGCAATAAAACTCCAACTTAAATGAAACAGTAAATATCCAACATCAAATGACATACAGTAAACCCCCACTCTGTTGGTCCTTTCTGGCAGCACACCCATTCTCCACCATTTTACCATATACCAGATGAACAATGCACTGCGAGCAAACATTAAACTTTTTAGGCCTCCAGTCCGTGTAGTACGCTCGGAGACAACCCCCGCCCGCAGTGCAAACGTTACAGTATCCCAACTAACCTTTCGCTGGGATACACTTTAAGGGGCCCATATATTGATGAGCCCCCCACCCCCGTTTTCACACGTTTTCTACTGCCACCATAAAGGACCAACAGAACTAACCGCCACAGCCCGAAAGGATGACACCTCCACCTTTAAGGGCCCCCACCCAACCTCAACGCTCTCTGGATCCCTTCTTGAATCCCCATCGACCACAGCGCAATCCCCACATCAGTCAGGTGGACCCCGTCCCTCCTCAGATACATGCCTACATTAGTCTCCAATTCCTGGTGGCGTACCACTAGCCCCCCAAGGCGTGCCAAAAATTTACCCACCACCCGGTTAACCCGAGTCCTGGCTCTGTTGAGCTTTGTAACTGACCGAGCCTTGCGCCACTGTGTGCGGGCGACAATTTCCGACCACACCAGCACCGTCCCCGGAAAAGCCGCTCGCAGCCGCTCAAAGTCCGCTTTGATGTCCGTAATCAGAGCCCTGATTTTCCGCACACCAAAATCATTCCCCCCCGCGTGTATAACCAGAACATCGGGGGGCCTGTCCAGTCGGGCGTACCTCTCGACCTCTGGTAGCACCCTACCCCACATCATCCCAGGTATCCCCAACCACCTCAAAACCGCTTCCTTCCTGGAAATACCCAGCTGCCTGCCTTCCGGCTTCTCATCAGCCCTTCTTGCCCCCCAGCAAACGTACGAATGTCCGAAAATCCAGACGAGGCGTGTAGTCCCTCCATCTGAAATGAAATAACAATCCACAATGCTCACCAAACAGACACCAACCCTAGCAAAAAACCCCCCCCATTTCATCACTCCCTTCCCCATCAACCAACCACCAACTGAGGCCGCACGTATGACCGGAACCTCCGTGATTCCCACCTCCCGATCTTCAGTACTGCCGCCTCGTTCATCCCGCACCTGGCAGCTTCGGTAGCCGCCCCGATACGGAAGGAGTGAGACGAAAACTCGGACTTGTCCAAGCCCATTTCTTGTAAGCAACTACGAAAAACCGCCACAAATTGGAACTTTGACAAGAAAGACCCATCTTCGTGCCTAAGCAACGGCCCGCCCCCTTCCGGCCTGACCCCCAAAAATGCCTTGAGCGATGCCACCGGACATACTCTGGCCCCCGGCAGGGAAAAAAGAACCCCGTCCACCCCCCTGCCACTCTGGTCGGTTTTTGATCTGCGCAATCGAATACCCACCTTATCCTCCGATATCCACACATCCTCCCTCATCAGCCCCCCAGCCCTCATGCGAGAAGGGCTAACCAATTCACTGATGCGGAACGCGCCGTAAAATGCCAGCGAGAAAGCCGCCGCGAATAACAGGCATTCATATTGCCCCGTGCACACCCCGTCCAAGGCCTCCCTGATACTTACCAAATTGGCAAAAGAGACAGGCCTCCTGGCATCCTGCACCTTACGACCTTTCCTGTAGCCCTTCACTGCCTGTCTGACCCAGAAGTCCTTGGTCCAATCCACCCCCCCCATAAGTTTAAAAAAGAACGCTAAACCCGCCAACTTTTTCTCAATGGAGGACACAGACACACCTAGCTCCATGTTCCTAGATACAAAATAAATCACCTGCAACCGCTCCTCTGGCCCCCCCGCTCACGACCCCAGCTTCGGCACCCAACTCCAACCATTCCTTCCATACCTTGGCGTAGGCCGACCATGTGGCCGTGCCAACGGACCGCTTAATCCACGAGGCGGCTAATCCAGCGCCAGCTCCCAAATCCAGCCTGGGCACGGGACCCCGACAGCCTCCGCGGCCGGGGCCAGCTCTCTGAACTTGTCCCACTGAAAACGAGACAATGAATCAGCCAGCGTGTTCTCGACGCCCGGGATATGCACGGCATAAATGAAAATGTTCAGTTGCAAACACCTCAACACTAAATGCCGCATGAGCCGAATGACCGGTTGTGACGACGCGGACATGCGGTTCACTACCTGAACCACTCCCATGTTGTCACAGTTCAGCCGGAGTTTTAGGTTGCTGCAGGCCTCCCCCCAAAGCTCAATGGCTAACACCACCGGAAAAAGCTCCAGCAGCACCAGGTTCCGGAGAAAGCCTGCCTCCACCCAAGACTTCGGCCAAGGCTCTGCGCTCCACTGCCCCTTGAAGAAAGCCCCATAGCCCGTGGACCCCGCCGCGTCCGTTACCAGTTCCACGTCGAAGTTACTCACCGGACTGGACTGCCACATCGACCTGCCATTGTAGGATGACAGGAACTCATACCATACCTTCAAGTCCTCCCGATGCTCCTTAGACAGACGAATGAAATGATTGGGGGCCTTTGCCCCCGCCGTAGCCGCCGACAGCCGCCGGCAAAATATTCTGCCCATGGGAATGATCCTACAGGCAAAATTAAGTTTTCCCAGCAGTGACTGTAAAGTCCTCAGCTGCACCTTCCGCAAGCCCTGAAACTCTCTAACTTCCGCTTTCAAGGCCTCGAGCTTATCCCTAGGAAGACGGCACTCCATTACTTCCGAATCGATCACTATACCCAGAAAACTAATCTCCGTCGTGGGGCCTTCCGTCTTGTCAGCCGCCAAGGGCACGCCAAAACGTCCCGCAATGTGCTGCAACGTTGACAGTAGAGTCGCACACACACCAGAGGAAGGCGGCCCCACGCAGAGGTAGTCATCCAGATAGTGAATGATCGAGTCCAGGCCCGACACATCCCTGACCACCCATTCCAAAAAGGAACTGAATGTCTCAAACAGTGCGCAGGAAATAGAGCAGCCCATGGGTAGGCACTGGTCAACATAGTATTGGCCCTGCCAGCAACATCCCAGCAGCCTAAAACAGTCAGGATGCACCGGCAACAACCGGAAGGCGGATTCGATGTCCGCCTTTGCCATTAAGGCCCCACGTCCGTACCGCCGTACCCACCGTACCGCCGCGTCAAACGACGTGTAGGACACCGTGCAAGCCTCCGGATCGATAAAGTCGTTGACCGAACCCCCTTTTGGGAATGACAGGTGGTGAATAAGACGGAATTTGTTCGGTTCCTTCTTAGGCACCACCCCCAACGGAGACACCACCAGCTCCGGCAAGGGCGGGGCCGAAAACGGCCCGCCCATCCGTCCTAGTGCCACTTCCTTGCCCAACTTTTCCCCCACCACCCCCGGATTAAGGAGAGCCGATTTCAAATTTCGTGCCACCGGCGGCACCACCACCAGCGAACACGGTATCTTGAAACCGTCCCTGAACCCCGAGGACAATAGTTCTGCCGCTGCCTTGTCCGGGTACCTACTTAGGAAAGGTAGCATCCTTTCCCCCTTCACCGGAGTCGTCCCTTTTTTGAGCAGCGTCACCGGCACGCTTTCCTTTTTTGAAACACTTGGCCGCGGGGTGGGAGCCCCCACACCCTGAGCACTCGTGCTTGAATTTACATGATCCTCCGAATTTGCAGGCGTTCTCATTGAACTGCCAGCAAACTCCCCACTTCTTACCGGCCGACGGTCCTGAGGAGGATGTACCCCCGGCCCCCCCGTGAAAAGACTGCGCCGGGGCCTTAGCCGCCGACATGAGCCGCATCCAGAGGCTGATATCTTTCTGATCCCAGCGCAGAGAGGGCCTAACTGCCCGCCGTTGCCGAAACTGCTCATCGTACCTGAGCCAAGCCGACCCCCCGTACACCCGATGCGCCTCCCCAATTGAATCCATGTACCCGAACAACGCCGAGCAATGTTCCGGGTTCTTTTCCCCAACGACGCTAGCCATAATGGCGAACGCCTGGAGCCAGTTCACGAAAGTGCGCGGAATCAACCTATACCGCCTCTTCTCCTCATCCTCCTTTTTAGAATCATCCGGCTTCACCCTGTCGAGGTTGAATTTCTCCAACGGCAACAGGGAGAATATCTCTACATATTCGCTCTTATAAATTTTTTCCTTCACCTCCTGCTTTAAATGACCCCCCAGAGGACACTCGTAGCATATATAAACCTCGCCCCTTGCCGCATCCGCAATACGTACCAGATCGGAACGAGTCACCACCTCCGGGGCCCCCCCTGACTTGTCTTTTCCCGTCCCCACCTGTCCTGCCACTGGGGCCACCGGGGGAAGCTGCGAAACCGCAACCCCCCCTCCGGCCGTAGCATCACCCCCAGTCGCGCCCACAGCCGCAGGTGCCCACGGAGCCACCTGTGGCGAAGGGCCCTGTACAGCAGCCACCCGGCCCAAAAGCTCCTTGAGGCCTCCCACCAATTCCGTCAACAGGGCGTCAGCCCCAGAGGCGGCAGGCGCAACGCCCGCCACCACCGGTGCAGCCACCGCCACTGGCGGCGGAGGTGCTGGAACCCCCCCCCTCCCCACTCCCAACAATTCACACAATGCGTCAGCTAAAGAGGATACATGTAAAGTAGTGGACTTACCAGGCCTGCCGGGAGACGCCCCCGCTGCCGTAGACTGGATTTCCACCGCTGACTCCCTCTCTGGTTCACCATCTTCTTCTTCCGATGGCACACCTTCTGACCTGTCCTCCCCGACTGGGATCGGTGCGGCCGACAGTCCCCCAGGAGAAGATGACCTGGAGGCCCCGGAGTCCCCCCTCCGTTCCGGCCGGCCTTTTCCTGATCCTCTGCCCCGCGTTGCTGCAGCAGGCAGACCACCCGACAATGACTCCGCGTTGACCGATGCCCCCCGCTCCGAGCCCCGCCCACCCGCGGAACCGCCGGCCCCACGTGTAGAGGGCCCCGCGGCCGTGCCAGGTGGGTCTGAGGCCTTCTTTTTCCCCTTTGCCGCTCCCGTTCCTGCCGCAGGTGGAGAAGGTGCCCCCCCCCCCGCCGCCCGCATTTGGGGAAGCGGCGCCAGTACGGCCCGTGGCCCCGCCCACCGACGGAGGTCGGCGGCGTGAGTCCTGCTCTGTCCCCCCCGTTCCGCTTCTGGTAACCCGCTTCGGCGGGGGGGCCGACCGCCCCCCCGGGGGGCTCCGGGCCCCCCTTGCAGTCCTGGATGAGGGCCCCGGGGAATAGCGGGCCGGAGGCCGCGACCTCCGCCCGCGTGGGGTCAACTCACCGCCGCCCGATCCTCCCGATCCGCCCGCCTGCTCCGCGACCCATTCTGCAGCGCGCCTCTCCAGCCAATCCGTGCCCCGATGAGCTGCCTCGGCCCGCAAGCGTGCGAGCACGAGGTCGATGGACGCCATCTTGTCTGTGTGAGAGCAGGAGGAAAAGCTGCTTCCTCGTTGCTCTCCTGACTGCAAGTGCCCGCCTGGCCCCGCCCCACCCTTTTATAGGGTAACTCCCCTGACACCAGCAGCCAATCCTGCTCCTCCTCTGAACTTGCTAATACTAACTCCCCCGCCCCTCTCTACACCAATCCTGCTCTTCCTACCTCCAACCCCCTTTGCTTAACCCTTCCTGTGTCACTAGACACTCTGTCATGCCCGGCCCTCTGCTAGTCTTTGCTGTCTTTTGCTCCGGGCCTCCCTGTATGGCCATACTGATTTTTGTGGGCTTGCAGTGACTGTATGCACAGTTGAAAATAAAGACATCTCTTTTAAAGAAAATTTTGGAGTGCGGCTGTCCAGCTTTTGTTCTTTCCCCCCTCCTCTTTGTCAGGTCACCCCCCTCCTCTGTGTCACCCCCCCTCCTCAATGTCAGCATAACCCCCTTCCTCACTCTCACTCTCTCACTTAGCCCTTCGCTCACCTCCTCTCTCCCACCCACCACTCTTTCTCTAATCCCCCTCTCTCTCTCAACCTCACCCCACCCCCTCTCACCTCCTCCTCTCTCCCACCTGCCCCTGCCCTCCTCTGTGTCACCCCCTCTCCTCTGTGTCACCCCCCTCCTCTCTGTCAGGTCACCCCCCTCCTCTGTGTCTGGTCACCCCCCCTCCTCTGTGTCAGGTCACCCCCCCCTCCTCTGTGTCACCCCCCTCCTCTGTATCAGGTCACCCCCCTCCTCTGTGTCAGGTCACCCCCCCTCCTCTGTGTCACCCCCCTCCTCTGTGTCAGGTCACCCCCCCCTCCTCTGTGTCATCACCCCTCCTCTGTGTCAGGTCACCCCCCCTCCTCTGTGTCACCCCCCCCCTCCTCTGTGTCAGGTCACCCCCCTCCTCTGTGTCACCCCATCCTCTGTGTCACCCCCTCCTCTGTGTCAGGTCACCCCCCTCCTCTGTGTCAGGTCACCCCTCTTCCTCTGTGTCACCCCCCCTCCTCTGTGTCACCCCCCTCCCTGTGTCAGGTCAACCCCCCTCCTCTGTGTCACCCCCCTCCTCTGTGTCAGGTCACCCCCCCTCCTCTGTGTCAGGTCACCCCCCCCTCCTCTGTGTCAGGTCACCCCCCTCCTCTGTGTCAGGTCACCCCCCCTCCTTTGTGTCAGGTCACCCCCCCTCCTCTGTGTCAGGTCACCCCCCTCCTCTGTGTCAGGTCACCCTCCTCCTCTGTGTCACCCCCCCTCCTCTGTGTCACCCCCCTCCTCTGTGTCACCCCCCCTCCTCTGTGTCACCCCCTTCCTCTGTGTCAGGTCACCCCCCCTCCTCTTTGTCAGGTCACCCCCCTCCTCTGTGTCACCCCCCCTCCTCTGTGTCACCCCCCCTCCTCTGTGTCAGCTTACCCCCTTCCTCATTCTCACTCTATCACTTAGCCCTTCGCTCATCTCCTCTCTCCCACCCACCACTCTTTCTCTAATTCCCCTCTCTCTCTCAACCTCACCCCACCTCCTCTCACCTCCTCCTCTCTTCCACCTGCCCCTGGCACCCTGTGATTGGGTCAAGTGGTCATGTGCGGCTGGCAGCTGGCCTGGCCTGGCCTATCCTCAATTGCAGGGAGCGGGGCTGGCCTTCGCTGCGAGCTGTGTACGACTGTACGCTTGCGGTCTTCTCCTCCTCCTCCTCTTCCTCCTCAGGCTCTCCAGCAGAATGGATCCATGAACATGTCCCCGTCGGGGCGGCCCCGGCGCGCAGTGTGACAGGCGTCGGCAGTAGGAAGTAAAAAAAGGAAAGAGACTCGTCTCCCTCGTGAGTTTTTGCTGCTGGCCTGGGGGAGTAGGTATTTATCTGGGAAGAGGGAGGGAGCAGCCAGAAAGTCAGTGTGTAATGTGTTATGCCTCCTATAGAAAAATGCTGGGCCTTGTAGTCCACCAATGCCTCCTATAGTAAAATGCTGGGCCTTTTAGTCCCACCAATGCCTCTATAGTAAAATGCTATGGCTTTTACTCTAGGAGGCATTGGTGGACTACAAGGCCCAGCATTTTACTATAGGAGGCATTGGTGGACTACAAGGCCCATCATTTTACTATAGGAGGCATTGGTGGACTACAAGGCCCAGCATTTTACTATAGAGGCATTGGTGGACTACAAGGCCCATCATTTTACTATAGGAGGCATTGGTGGGACTAAAATGCTGGGCATTACTATAGGGGCAATGCCCCTATAGTAAAATGCACCCATGCTGTAGTGCCAGTGTGTATTGTGTAGTGGTCTGTGTGTGGTGGCCAGGGTGTATTGTGTAGTGGTCTGTGGGTAGTATATTATGTAGCGGTCTGGGGGGGGGGGGCACCACAGGGTTAGCTCGCACAGGGCACCTGAACACCTAAGGCCGGCCCTGGACGTGCTGCATACTTTTTGTCACGGCCATGAAGTACAGCATTACAGGGATGTGTACAGCTCTGAGCGTCTGTATGTGAGTATTCAGGAGGTCAGGAAGTGGCAAAACCATGGCTCAACTGTCTGGCTTAAACCCCCCCCCCCCAATGTGAACAAGTTCTAAGTGTTCCCCTTTATTGGCTAACCTGATTATTAAAGATACAAGATATCAGGAGGCCATAGATCTCTTTTTTAGGTTTTATACAATTCTGAAAATGGTTCTGGAACCCACAAATACATACACAGAGGGCCAGATCCACAAAAGAGATACGCCGACTTAACTCGATTTTTCTAATTTTACACGGCGTGTATCTTTGCGCCCGATCCTCAAAACGAGAAGCGCCTGAAATTCCGGCTTTTCCGTCCTACCTAAAAAAATTACACCGGCGCATTCTCGGGCGCAAATTACGCTAGGCACGCCGCTTTATTTGATAGGCAAAGATGCAAATGAGGGAGATAGGGCGATCCACAGAATTAAGTGTGTGCGCCGTAGATTACGCCCTGTGCGCACCTGTTAGTTTCCTGGTGGGAATTTACACTTTATAAAAGCAGCCCTAATTTTACACATGCCGTCTGAATGTCTGCTGAAGCAACACCATTCAGGAAGAGCTCAGCACACACACGTTCAGGACTAAAATCTCTCTGCCAAAATGCCAGGACCATCAATGATACTAGCTGCATTAGTGTCTATAGAGGCACAAAGAAGGAGGAGGGCACAGAGGAGGAGGAGGAGGGCACAGGAGAGGGTATACCGCCCACGCCAAGATTTGTTTGGCATGCCTGCTTCTGAAGTATTCCGCAACTACAGATTTACCCGTGAGGCCATCCTGGAATTAACAACAATACTTCAGGATGATCTTACCAGCCCAACACAACGCTCCCATGCACTGCAGCCACTCACCAAAGTACTGGCAACTTTGCATTTTCTTGCCACTGGCTCATTCCAACGCACAAGTGGAGGCGTGGCTGGGATGGCACAATCCTCCATCAGCAGGTGTTTGCACCAAGTGGTCCCTGCAATCCTGCGGCGCATGGGAAATCAGTTTCAAAAACCCACCCAGGAGGATCAGCGTTTAAAGACCATGACAGACTTTTATCACATTGCCAGATTTCCACGCACCATCGGGGCCATTGATTGTACCCATGTGGCACTACAACCACCCCATGATACTGAGCACATGTTCCGGAATCGTAAAGGCTGGCATTCCATCAATGTGCAAGTCATCGTAGATGCCCATGGCCTCATCTGGCACGTCTGTGCTAAATTTCCGGGATCCTGCCATGATAGTTATATTTACCGGCAGACCCAGATCTCCAGAGATTTGGACCAGAACATGTATGGAGACAGCTGGCTGATTGGTGAGTGACATGTGTGTCAGGTATGTCCCCCCCATGATGCTGACATCACAAGGGGCACATGCATGACTAATATCCTCCTGTCTTTTCCCTTACAGGTGACTCAGGATATGCCTTGGGACCTCATCTAATGACCCCATTCAGGAACCCCCAAACCCCAGGAGAGCAACGCTACAACCAGGCGCACATACGTACCCGGGGAGTGGTTGAACGGACCTTTGGGCTTATGAAGTCCCGCTTCAGATGCCTGGATAAGTCTGGGGGTACACTGCTGTATTCCCCTGACTTTGTGTGCCAAATAATTGGGGCATGTTGTATACTCCACAACTTTGCCCTCAGAAGGGGACTGCATATTGACTTATGTGATGACCTGACCCCTGACCCAGGCAATACCCCCCCAACCAACTCTACCCGGTCTGCTGAGGGCACAGCAGCCAGGAGACGCCTTGCAGAAGGCATTTTTTCCCAGTAAACGTACATGATTAATGTCACAATAAGAATGTATCTTTTCCCTGTAAATGCACATCAATAAAGTCACAATGATAATGCATGAATGCACACCACTGTGGTTCCTAGCACAGACACATCACATGCACATCGCATTGGATTAGATCCAAGTCCCCCCCCCCCCCCTTTGGGACTTGGGAGCAGTAACGCCACGCCACGGCTCCAATTATGTCACTGTGCATTCATACACCATTCAGGAACCTGGGATTGCACTTCTCCCTGGTCCTGGGGATCCCTTCTCCACCAAAACTGAGGGTGACACCCTTAATTTCTCAGGAATGCCACCCCCCCACATTCACACATCATTCACACACATAAATCAAATCATAAGTACAGAAGACCAAATTAAATAATAAAAAAAAAAAATGCATAAACAAAAAAACAAAAGTATCCCAGCAAATTAATTAGCGGCGGCGATTGCTACGCCTTGGCTGGGCAGGGGCACGGGCAGGGGCACGGCCACGGGCACGGCCACGGCCACGCCGTCGCGGAGGATGTCCATTGGGGGGGGTGAGCTGGGGAAGGAGGAGCCTCCTGGGGGGGTTGAGCTGGGGAAGGAGGAGCCTCCTGGGGGGGTGAGCTGGGGAAGGAGGAGCCTCCTGGGGGGGGTGAGCTGGGGAAGGAGGAGCTGCCCCTGCTGGCCTGCCCTCCATGGCCCCTGCAATGCGAGTGAGACAGGCAGTGAGGGCAGCCGCATTGGCCTGGCCAGACCTTGTATTGTCCTGCACAGCCTGGGTCAGGGCACTCAGCTCATGGGCCACGCGCGTTGTGGCGGTCTGTATGTCGTTCAAACATGTAATGACCGCCGTTGAGTTGGTGGCCACATCACCGAGTGCCTCCATCATTTCACCCTGGCTGTGCTCCATCTGCGTAAGTTTTTCCAGTATTTTTCCAAGAGTGTGGGGCTGCCAGGCATTGTCCTTCACCACACTGGCCGACAGACGCTCGCCCACAGCCACGGTCTCCTGGGTTGGCCCCCTGGCTGCCGCTGAGTCTTGCGGGCCTGGAGGAGGGGAGAGAGTGACCCTGGTGACTGGAGGCCTGTTGGGGGAGAAGTGGGAGGGGCTACCCCTGATGGTGGCCTGACTGGTGCCAGCCTCAGGGGTAGCCTCAGGGGAAGACTCAAAGGTCATCATATCAGTGGCCAGGAGGACTTCCCGGCCAATCTGCATATTTTCCTCCTCCTCCCCCTCATCATCCTCCTCCCACTCATCCTCCTCCCCCTCAACCTCCTCCCCCTCAACCTCCTCATGAGTGGAGGTTTGGCCAATCCCCTCCCCTGGGGAATCCTGCCCTTCTTGGGACTCATCATCAGCCTGTCTTGGGGGTGGTGCTGCAGCCTGGCCCGATGGGCCTGCAACCTCCTGGCCTGCAACCTCCTGGCGTGTAACCTCCTGGCGTGTAACCTCCTGTCCTGCAACCTCCTGGCGTGTAACCTCCTGGCGTGTAACCTCCTGTCCTGCAACCTCCTGGCCATCTGTGGAGGACACAAAACAATCACATGTTTGAGGAACCACACACTTGGCACATCTTCCCTTCCCCCACCCACACATGCTAATCAACAGAGAATAAACAAAAAAACCTACCTGTCCTCCTAGGAACATCTGACGTATAGCCAGGCAGGCCCACCACCTGCTGTGGGTGGAAACACTGGGCCACTGCCCATTCCTCCTCCGTCAGTCTGACTGGGCAGGGTCCCCCTCCTCCAGTGCCCCTGGTATGGGCGTCGATCCTTGCCATCTTATTCCGGACGACGCTTCTCAGATCATTTATTTTTTTCTGTATGCCAGCGGGGGTCCTAGTCTCCCCCCCCCCCGCCGCATTGATCTGGTCCGTGATCTTTTTAATAAGCTGCCTCCTCCTGGCCGGGGTGGTGTTCTGGCTCTCAGGGCCATGCAGAAATCGCCCATATTTCACAATGCCCCGAGCAAGAATTTGCTTCTCTCCCAGGGTGAAATTAAGCTTCCTGCGTTTGGGGGGCATCACATACACCACCCAGCAACAACAAACACACCCGACAAACAATCTACAATACACACCCAAAAACCTGACAAAAATATATACCACAAAAAACTAACCAAAATCTAAACACACAAGGACACAGCTAATAGTAATTCAAAAACAAACACGCACCAACAAACAAAAAACAAACACCAAAAAACAATCAGCAAAAACACTAACAAACAAATTAAATAAAGACACTTCGCAAAAACAAACAACAACTAGACTCTCCAACTCCTCAAACACTTTTCTCACAAACACAACTTACCAACACACAAACAAACAGAGCAGAAGCAAATTGCTCATGGAAGGGGAACAATGGGATATACTTTTGCAAGGGAAGTGTGTGTGTGTGGTGCTTTTTACACACAGGGCGATCCTCAAACTAAGTACACTTGGGGCCAGATTCATAAAGCACTTACACCGTTTTTTTGGTAGATGCACGGCGTAAGTGCAGATTTGCGCCGGCGGATCGCTGCGCCTTACCCAGAGAACCAGATTACGCCTCCAAATAGACTTCATCGCCTCGGTGTAACCTTTCCACGCCGGCGCGGCGTTGGTGCAGATTTACGCTGGTCCGATCTGGCGTGGCCATGGTTTTTTTGTTTTAAATATGCAAATTAGGTTTTTGGGCCGATTCATCAACTTAAGCTTGTCCGGCGCAGGCTACTCCCGGTGAGCGGAGCTGAAATTTCCGGTGCAAAGTTACCCCTCATAAAAGCAGGGGTAACTTTGCACCAGACTTGCAGAGGTCAGCTGGAGAGCAGCTAAAGCAGCAGCGTTACAAACGACCTGAGCAACAACACTTGCTGGACAACACATAGAGGCGGTCCCCATGTTGGGAGAGGCCCTCAATAATTACAGCCCTCTCCTCTGGGCTGAAATTGGTCATCCGCCCACCTGAGGATTTCTCATCAGCCATAACTGCCCCACCACAATGCAAACCACCTAGCTTAGAAAAAAAAAAAGCTTCAGTACATTTGCACCTGCAGGGCGGAAGTCTGGGCTGATTCATGGACTGGGCTTTGGTAGTGGGTCGGCGTAGCTCAGGGATCACGCCGGGGCGCAGTTCTGAGCATGTGCAGATTGGGGCATTTACCCCTGGATGTCACTGAGCATGTGCGGTCTAAGATGCGCCCCGGCGTGACCCCTGCGCCACGGTCGGCACTTCATTAGCATAGGGTGACTCCCAGTTGGCCTTACCCCGCCTTACGCCGTCTAAAATCCGCCCCGCTGGGGCATCGTAGACAAAAAAAGTTTCTTGAATCACCTAACTGCCTCTCCGCGCTGGACCGGTGTAGTCTATAAATTATGCACCACGCCGGTGCAAATCTGCACCATTGTATATGAATCTGCCCCTTGGCCTTTTACCTATCTCACTGATTGCGCCGAGACCAGTTCTGCACATGCCCAGTGAGGTCCCGATTCGTGCGCGCATGCGCAGTACGGCCGGCGCCTCATTTGCATGGGGTCACGGCTCATTACAATGAAGCACGCCCACTTCCTTCCCACTTGCAAAAACCCCGCCTTACGCCTCTGAATTTAAGTTATGCTGGCGCAAATTTAGACGCAAATGCGCTGTGGATACGGCACTTACGACACCAACTTAGGGCAACGTAACTTAAAGGACATAAGTTAGGACAAACTAAATTTGCACCGCTGGCTGAGGATCTGGCCCAGAGTTCCTAGGAGGAGCAATATCATATAAATATTTAAAAAGTACAACTTCACGCCCCGTTCACATCAGTGTGACTTCTCCTGCGTCCGCCGTCACGCTGCAATGCAGACAATGAAAATCACATTATTTTATATGGTGCCCGTCCACATCAATACTAGATGGTGCAGTGAGATCTTAGAATAGGCGCAGGAGCTTCTTTTGGTGCAGCAAAGTGCGCATTTATTCCCATAGGGCCAGATTCTGAAAGGACTTATTGCTCCAAAGTACGCCGCAAGGACGTCATTGGTTTCGCCGTGAATGTAAATGACGTCCAGCCCCATTCACGGACGACTTACGCAAACGACGTAACTTTTTCAAATTTCGACGCGGGAACGATGGCCATACTTAACATTGTTACGCCGCACTTATAGCAGGGGCAACTATATGCCGGGAAAAGCGACGGGAAAAGCCTACCGTAAACATCGTAACTTTACCGCGCTTACATTTGGGAATTTGCGTATCTAGCTAATTTGCATACTCTACGAGGAATCCGACGGAAGCGCCACCTAGCGGTTCCAAAAAAAATGCAATTAAGATGCAACGGCGTAAGAGACTTACGTCTGTCGGATCTAATGGATATCTATGCGTAACTGATTCTAAGAATCAGGCGCATAGATACGACGGGTCGGATTCGGACTTACGACGGCGTACATGGCGCTGTGCCATCGTAAGTCCTTTCAGAATCTGGCCCCAAGTGCTTTGAAAATAAAGCACTTGCCCGTGTAAGTTGCGGAGGCGTAACGTAAATCAGATACGTTACGCCCGAACAATTTTACGCTGATGTACAAGAATCTGGCCCATAGACTTCAATTGGAGAGCACAGAAAATTCAAGTGTCTGCATCTGGGGCATTTTTGGCAGGTTTTTGTATTTAACAACCAATCTCCTCCTTCTACAAACCCTGAAAACGCATCATAAATGTTCACAAAAATGTGTTATGAAATATCCCTGGAAAGTGCATAATTATGGGATTACATTTTTAAAAAAATGTCAAGTTTTGGTGGTGAAATTGGAAAAATAATATATTTTTTTTAAAATGTCAGATTATGGTGAGTAAACCTGGAAAGGAACTAAGGGGGTAATCCTCAAAAACCCGGCGCAACGTAATTTTGACCATTTAAGTTACACAGGCAGAAAATTTCTACCTAAGTGCCCTATCCACAAAGCACTTACCTAGAAATTTTCGGCTGTGTAACTTAAATCCGGCCGGCGCAAGGCATTCCCAATTCAAATGGGGCGAGTCCCATTTAAATTAGGCGCGCTCCCGCGCCGGACGTACTGCGCATGCTCGTGACGTCATTTTCCCGATGTGCATAGCGCGAAATTACGTTACGCCGAGCTTCGTGAATCGCGCCGGGTCAAAAAAGTTGCGTCTGGAAAAAAAACGAGTTGCGGCGAAAAAAAAAAAAAAAAAGACAGCGTCGCTGGAAAGAAGGGTCTGCTTTTACAAGGTGTACTAACTTTACACTTTGTAAAAGCAGCCCTAATTTTACGATTGCAAACTAATACTTATGGAGAAAAAACAAAGCTGAAAGCTTCGTGGATCTCCGTAAGTGCTAATTTGCATACCCGAAGCAGCATTTCGACGCGAAATACCCCCAGCGGCGGATGCGGTACTGCATCCTAAGATCCGGCAGTGTCCCTTACACATGTCGGATCTTCTGCCTATCTCTTGGAAACTGATTCTGTGGATCAGTTCCAAAGATAGAAACAGGGATACGCAGGCGGAACAGCAGATCCGCCTGCGTATATCTTTTGAGGATTACCCCCTTAGGGGTACCCCCTAAAATTTTTAGAAATGTCAGGTTTTGGTGAGGAAAGGATTTAAAATGTTTAAAAATTTTAAATTTTGGTGAGGAAATCGGGAAAGGTATTTACATTTTTAGAAATGTTACATTTTGGTAAAGAAATTGGGAAAGAAATTCTAATTTTTAGAAATGTTATATTTTGGTGAGGAAATTGGAAATGGATTAAAATTTTTAGAAATGTAAAGTTTTGGTGGGGAATTGGGAAAGGAATTACAATGTTTAGAAATATCAAGTTTTGGTGGGGGAACTGGGAAAGGAGTTCACATTTTTAGAAATGTCAGGTTTTGGTGGGTAAATTGGGAAAGGATTACAATTTTTTAGACATGTTAAATTTTGGTGAGGAAATCGGGAAAGGAATTCACATTTTTAGAAATGTTGTTGCTCTTCAGTTGAAGAATTGGAAAAAGCAGAAAAATTAAAGGTACAATCAGCCTGCCCATACATGGATCGAATCTCTGACGGTCCCTGCTGAAGCGGCCGAGATTTGAACCACCTATGGCCGGCTTTAGGCTTAGTGATTAATACTATTGTAAGAGATCAGAGTTTAGAAATATTAGGGTCATTGATAATGAATCCAGGTACAATTTTCAGCAAATGAAAGTATTTTGAAATTATCCATAGAATTGTTTTTATCTAATTATTGCCTCTTCAAACCTGTCACTTCACTGAGGATGAGAGTCCTTTTGAAATTTCCATCTTTTTGTTCATAGGCTTGAGGAACCATATAGAACCATTTTCAGAAATGAAGACATGAATCTCAAAAACGTACTTAACGGGGTTTGTAAAGGTAAATGTTTTTTCACCTTAATGCATCCTATGCATTAAGGTGAAAAAACATCCGACAGCACCGGCCCCCCACCGAGCCCCCGTTTTACTTACCTCACCCCTCGAATGTGTCCCGCGCGTGTCCTCGTCATCCTGTTCAGTTCCCAGCCTGGCCGTTGATTGGCAAAGTTGGATGGATTGATAGCAGCGCAGCCATTGGCTGGCGCTGCTGTTAATCACATCCAATGATGCGGCGCGCCGGGGGGCGGGGCCGAGTGATACAGTCGTTGGCTATGAGCTTTCCACCATGCGAGGGAGCTCACATGAAGGTGGAACGCTCTTGCGCAGAGGGGCCGAGACTGCCGCCGAGGGACCCCAGAAGACAGGGTTCGGGGACACTCTGTGCAAAACGAGCTGCAGTGGAGGTAAGTATAACATGTTTGTTATTTTACCCAAACATTTTTTTGCCTTTAGTGTTCCTTTAACCACTTCAGCCCCGAAAGGATTTATCTCCTTAATGACCAGGCCATTTTTTGTGATACAGCACTGCGCCGCTTTAACTGCCAATTGTGCGGTCGTGCGACATTGTACCAAAACCAAAATATTTCCCAAGTTTTTTTTGGGGGGTTATAAACAAAAATAGAGCGACAATTTTGAAAAAAACAAATAATATATTTTTTACCTTTTGCTATAATAAATATCCCCAATTTTTTTTGTTAAAAAAAGGAAAATTTCTTCATCAGTTTAGGCCGATATGTATTCTACTACATATTTTAGGTAAAAAAATCGCAATAAGCGTTTATCGATTGGTTTGTGCAAAAGTTATAGCGTCTACAAAATACACTGCCCTGCTGACATTGCATCCTCTGCCTCCCCAAAATATTTTACTGTACCCCCACATCAGACAAGCTGGATCTGGCCCTGCTCCCTTTACAATGTAAAACACTAAGCCGGTTCACACTGGGGCGGCACAACTTTGGGGGCGACTCGGCAAGGCGATCTCAAAACGACTTGAGAGGCGACTTGCAAAATGACTTCTGTATTGAAGTCAATGCAAGTCGCCCCGAGTCGCCCCCAAAGTCGTACAAGAATATTTTTCTAAGTCGGAGCGACTTGAGTCGCTCCTATTAGAACGGTTCTATTGATTAGAGTGGAGCGCGACTTGTCAGGCGTCTGAGTCGCCCCAGTGTGAACCGGCTCTTAGGAAACTGTTAGCACTATACAAATCTTAAACAACAACAATAATAATAATAATATTGTCTTATATTTCTTTCACCTCTGACTAACAGACGTGTCCCGTTCCCCCAATATAGATTTTGTTTCTCATCCCACACTCTGCAGATATACTGTCCGGTATCTTTCTCTGTGACGGATTTGATGGTGAGAGAATTCTGTGTGACGATCATTCTTGGATTATTTTCCAGTAAACCAAAATAGGTGTAAGTAGTCACACGCCAGTTATAACTTGTAATCTTCACAATATTTCTTATATCACAGAACATCTCGGCCGTCTCCCCCTCATACAGGGTAATAGATGGAGGGTACTGTATTATCTTCACTGTGCCGACACCTGGGGGGAGGAAACACATTCATTAAAAATGGCACCTGAACTGATCAGATTATACAGAGCAAAAGTAATGGACAGGACATTTCACAGAACCAGTGGCATACCAACTGAGGGGTGGGGGGGGGCGCTCCGCCCTGGGTGCCACACACTGGGGGGGTGTCAGGCCGGTGCACGCGCGAGTGAAGCGATGACAGCAGGGTGGGCTCAGGCAGCGCAGCGGCAGGACAGGGAGAGCCCGGAGAGGCGAGCTGTAACAGGATGTGGGGGTGCTCGGGCCGGGTGTGGACCGTACCACTACCCGGGTGACACCCAGAGCTGGCTGCCTGATTGACAAAGCGGAGCAGGGGAAAGAAAACACTCTCTCTCCTCCTGTACCAGAGGGGAGAGAGAGAGACAGTGAGTAGCACTGAGTAGAGGAACTGCTGGAGTTAACTTTTTAAGTAAACCAGCAGGTGATTGGTTGCTAGGTGGTCCTAGCAACTAATCATTAGCTTGTTAATATGTGTAACTGTGGGGGGGTTGTGTAACATGCAGGGGTCCAGAGGTGCAGGGTGCTGTGTAATGTAAAGGGGTCCAGAGGTGCAGGGTGCTTTGGAAGGTAAAGGGGTCCAGAGGTGCAGGGTGCTGTGTAATGTAAAAGGGCCCAGAGCTGCAGGGGTCAGTTTATTGAAAAGGGGTCCAGAGGAGCAGGGGTCAGTTTAATGTAAAGGGGTCCAGAGGTGCTGTGTAATGTAAAGGGGTCCAGAAGTGCAAGGGGCTGTGTAATGTAAATGTGTCCAGAGGTGCAGGGTGCTGTGTAATGTAAAGGGGTCAAGAGGTGCAGGGGGCTGTGTAATGTAAAGAGGTCCAGAGGTGCAGGGGGCTGTGTAATGTAAAGGGGTCCAGAGGTGCAGGGGGCTGTGTAATGTAAAGGGGTCCAGAGGTGCAGGGGGCTGTGTAATGTAAAGGGGTCCAGAGGTGCAGGGGGCTGTGTGTAACGCCTCTGCCGTTATCCTGGCGAGCGCGCCTCTGTCCAATTCAGGCAGCCGCGTTCCGTCCGCGTCACTTCCGGTGCGCGGACGTTTGCGCTCCACGCTGGAACGCGGAAGTGCGACCCAGCGTGGAGCTGTGCTTTTCCCCGCGAATTCGGGGCTATTTAAACTCTGAGAGATGGCGGCAGGGGTCCACAGAGAATATCGGAACACCCTGCCGACATCTCTCAGAGTTTAAATAGCCCCGAATTCGCGGGGAAAAGCACAGCTCCACGCTGGGTCGCACTTCCGCGTTCCAGCGTGGAGCGCAAACGTCCGCGCACCGGAAGTGACGCGGACGGAACGCGGCTGCCTGAATTGGACAGAGGCGCGCTCGCCAGGATAACGGCAGAGGCGTTACATACTCCCCTCCTCAATGGGGCACCAACAGTGCTCCCAGTAGGAGATGGTCGATTAGGATACCTGCGGTGAAATTGTCTGATAAGTCGGGGAGCATGAATGTGTGAAGAATCCTCCCAGGAGTCGTCAAGTTGACTGTAACCTTGCCAGCGTATCAAGTATTGAAGAGAAGAACCACGCTTCCTGGAGTCAAGAGTCTTCTCAACCTCATATTCAGTTTCACCGAGAACCTCGACTGGAGGAGGGGGATGTGGAATTCTGTTTGGGAACGGGTTGGATATGAAAGGTTTGATAAGTGAAACATGAAATGAGGGATGTATCTTCCAATCCGGAGGTAGAAGTAGCTTAACAGCATTTGGGTTGATCACATGTGAAATTGGAAAAGGTCCAGTGAATAGACGTCCAAGTTTCTTTGAAGGTATCTTAAGTCGTAAGTTTCGGGTGGACAGCCAGACTAAATCGCCTACTTTGTACGTAGGGGGTACTGTTCTATTGGCGTCATAGTATCTTTTTTGTCTTAGTTGGGCAGTCTCGAGGTTGGAACGAATTATACCCAGTGTCTTTTTTAAAGTTAAAAGATAGTGTTCAAGTGCTGGAACATCCTTTGGGAGAAAGGAGGATGGTAGACACTTGGGATGGAATCCGTAGTTCGCGTAGAACGGTGAGAATCGGGAAGAAGAGCTGGTAGCATTATTATACGCAAACTCAGCGTGGGGGAGCAATTGATACCAGTCGTCCTGTAGATGGGTGCAATAACATCGTAGGTATTGTTCCAATGTCTGGTTAACACGTTCTGTTTGTCCATTTGTCTGAGGGTGATAAGCAGTGATCAATAACAATAAAGTGCAGCGCAAAACATATAAATTAAGTAAAAACACAATTGATGATCAAATAATGTATATAAATTATATATAAAAATATATATATATATTACTCTAATATTAACACAAAAAGAAATCCAGAAAAGTGCATCAGTGAAAAAAGTCCAAAAGTGCTCCAAATAATGAAGTGACTGATTGTGATTAGATCTCAAAAAGCTGTGATCGACAGGAAGGTTCCTTCACCAATAGCTAAAGATGGCCCCTCACCTCAGCCATTCGACCATGGCTAGGTCACAAAACTTTTGAAAAACCTCCAAGGTAAGTGTAAGGACACGTTAAGCTCGGACGTGTCCTTACACTTACCTTGGAGGTTTTTTTTGGAGCACTTTTGGACTTTTTTCACTGATGCACTTTTCTGGATTTCTTTTTGTGTTAATATTAGAGTAATATATATATATATTTTTATATATAATTTATATACATTATTTGATCATCAATTGTGTTTTTACTTAATTTATATGTTTTGCGCTGCACTTTATTGTTATTGATCACTATTGGGATTTCTATTTGAATTTATCCTCCAGTGCTGGCTTGCATTTTTTATAGTGTTTTGTGTATTTTCCAGCGCGGAATTTCTTCTTTATTTTTGGTGATAAGCAGTGGACATGCGATGATCAATTTGTAAAGCCTCACAAAGAGCTCTCCAGAATCTGGAAACGAATTGAGAGCCACGGTCTGAAATGATTTGGGAGGGCAACCCATGGTGTTTAAGAACGTGGCTAATAAAGGCATTTGCGGTTTCTAAAGATGTCGGCAACTTCTTTAAGGGAATGAAGTGAGCCATCTTTGTTAGTAAGTCTACTGTGACCATGATGGTGTTCGCACCCTGTGACCTGGGAAGATCAACTATGAAATCCATCGATATGACTTCCCAGGGTCTATTAGGTATTGGAATGGAAGCTAGAAGACCGTAAGGAGGCAATCTTGAATGTTTGTTGGAAGCGCAAATTTCGCAGGAGTTAACATAGTCGTAAACTGTCTTCGGCAAATGAGGCCACCAGTAGTCCCTCTTCACGAGATGAAGGGTTTTACTGATTCCAAGATGACCGGCCAGTGGAGAGTCATGGAGTTGTTTGAGAAGAGGAATTTGTAAGTTAGGTGGAACGTAAATTTTATTTTTGAAAGTGTATACTCCGTCAGGTTGTCTGATGAGCCCCTTAGGTAGTTGGGAGGCATCATTGTTAAGAGCTTGAGTAAGTAACTGCCTAAAAGAGGTAGTAACCCCAATGAATCTGTTAGGTGGAATAATGGAGAGTGGAGGAAATTCAGTAGTCTGGTCTTCGTACATGCGGGACAAGGAGTCAGCCTTTATGTTTTGTGTTCCCGGGCGATAAGAGATATAAAAGTTAAATCTATCAAAGAATAAGCTCCACCTAACTTGGCGAGCGGACAAGGTTTTACAGGCTTTGAGGTGTTGTAAATTGCGATGATCTGTAAGAATAGTGATAGGGTGTGTAGTACCCTCCAATAGGTGTCTCCAGTTACTTAATGCATCCTTTATTGCAAGGAGTTCTTTTTCTCCAATGGGATAATTTTTTTCAGCTGAGGATAAAGTCCTGGAATAGAAGGCTACCGGGTGCATTGGCTCTGATAACGTGGCTCTTTGAGAGAGAACAGCTCCCAAGGCAAAATGTGAAGCATCAACCTCAAGTGTAAAGTGGTATAGTGGATTGGGTAGTTGAAGAATGGGAGCAGTGGTGTAACAGAGTTTGAGAGTTTCAAAGGAGTTTTGTGCATCATTAGACCAAGAGAAAGGTGTCTTTATACTCGTTAAACTAGACAGTGGTTTCACAATTGCTGGAAAATTCTTGATGAACTTTCTGTAATAGTTTGAAAATCCAAGGAAACGCTGGAGAGCCTTCCTTGAATTGGGAACAGGCCAAGAAAGAATGCACTCCACTTTGGAGCGATCCATCTGGATCCCTTTAGGAGTAATTAGATATCCTAGGAAGGATATAGTTGACTGGCTGAAAACACACTTCTCAAGCTTGGCGTATAAGGAGTGAGTTCTGAGTCTAGCCAAGACCCAGCGTACATGTTTGTTGTGTTCTTCAGGAGTGTCAGAATAGATCAAAATGTCATCCAAGTAAACTACCACACAAATGTCGAGTAAATCGTGGAAGATGTCGTTAATGAACCACTGAAAAGTTGCAGGTGCGTTACATAAACCGAATGGCATTACAGTATACTCGTAGAGGCCATACCGAGTCTTAAATGCTGTCTTCCATTCATCTCCTGGACGGATCCTTATCAGATTATAGGCTCCCCTGAGATCTAACTTTGTGAAGATTTTAGAGGTTTGGAGACGCTCGATGAGCTCTGGGATAAGCGGTAAGGGATATCGATTCTTTACAGTAATGTTATTGAGAGATCGATAATCGATTATTGGTCGGAGTGAGCCATCTTTATTTTTGACAAAAAACATTGCTGCACTTGCAGGAGAAGTGGAAGGTCTAATGAACCCTTTCTTGAGGTTTTCATCAAGGTAAACCTTGAGATGTACAAGTTCTGGTTGAGATAACGGATAAATTCGTGCGGTCGGGATAGGACTGTCAGGAACAAGATCTATTGGGCAGTCATAAATCCGATGCGGTGGGAGTATGTCTGCGTTGGTCTTACTAAACACATCTGCAAAGTCATGGAGATAAGCTGGGAGAACAGTAAGTGAAGGTTCTATGAATGAGATAGTAAATAAAGGATAACAGGTTTCCTTACAATATGCAGAGTGTAGAGTGAGGGAATTGTTAGACCATTGAAAGCTAGGCTGATGGAGCATAAGCCAAGGTAACCCAAGAACTATAGGGAATAAAGGTGATGAAATAACGTCAAATACAAGGGTCTCTGTATGACCAATTCCACAGGTGACCAATAGGGGAGAAGTTTGAGAACGGACAGGGCCGGAGGAGGAATTAGAACCATCAATAAAAGTAAGTGACAAAGGAATTTGCTTAATCACACAAGGAATTTTATTAAATTCTACAATTCTAGAATCTATAAAGTTGCCACAGGCTCCGCTGTCGACCATAGCGTCAATGGTAATCCTTTCTTGATCCCACTGTAAAGTAAGGGTAACAAAAATATATTGATTAGTGGTAGTTCCATGTGAATTGAGTTTACTAATGTGGGAGAGATTACCTTCAGAATTTCTCTTCAGGAGTGAACATCCAGAGACCATGTGATCAGGAGCTGAACAGTATAAACATAAGTTGTTGAGTCTACGACGTTGTTTTTCTGCTGGGGATAGTGGCCCTTTAATAGCTCCAAGTTCCATCGGTACATCTTTAGGGGGTGATCTGGATCTCCTGAGAGGTGTAGGGAGATATGTGGTAACTCTTTCAGCCTTCCTTTCACGAAGGCGACGGTCAATGGCAACAGAGAGATGCATGAGATCCTCTACAGATGGCGGAAGTTGAACACGGGCAATTTCATCTTTCATTGCCTCAGATAAGCCTAAGCGAAATTGGTTCCTTAGTGCAATATCTGACCACTGGGTTTCTCTGCACCAACATTTGAATTCAGATATGTAGTCTTCCACATTTCTTTTTCCCTGTTTAAGATTCCTGATTGAGTTCTCTGCAGTCAGCTGCTTATTGGGGTCCTCATAAAGCAAGGACATCTCATCCAGGAAGGTGTCAAATGTGCCCAGGAGGTCCCCGTGCTCTTCCACATAGGCATCGGCCCAAACTCTAGGTTCGCCCTTAAGGTAGGTTATTAGGGTGAGAATTCTGACCCTATCGGAATAATAGGTGCGGGGACGTAAGTCAAACATCATGCGACATGAACTAATAAACTGGCGAAAAAGTTTTCTATCTCCAGAAAAGGTTTCTGGGGGGCAGACCTTAGGCTCAGGTCTATCTCTAGCTTGCGCATAATTTTGGTTACGGAGGGCATCATTCTCTAAACGTAATTCGTTCATGGAGGTGGTTAGGGTATCTACCCTTTGTGAAAGTCCCACTAGGTGATTAGCAAGCTCCGCTGGATCCATTTTAAGGGGGTTCCGATATTATGTAAAGACCCTGCTCTCTGTATTTGTGAATAGGTTTGGATCTCAGCTGCGGAGGCTTATCAGGTCTAACCACCAATTAACTCTCAATACTGAAATGAGATTATGGGGTCAAGTCATCATATCCTCCTTGGGAGACCGAAACATGAAAAGGGGACAGCGTATTACTTCATAAGCTATCGTGAGAAATAAACTAAATATACAGTCTCATGAGCACAGAATCAGTCACTATAAGAATATGCTGCAGCAGTAATATTAGGAATGTGGTTCTATGGTTAGATATTATTGTATCATTATGCCAACTTGTTCTCAAATGTCAGAGTTCAGTTCACAAGAGAGTATACATTGCATGTGTAGAGATGTGGCATATAATTACAGTCCCTTGTATCTATGAGTAGATAATAGACAAGACAGTTTGTTATGCTGTTGCCCAGATACTTGCGGTTCTGTTGTTTTTAAAGATGAGGTTAGATTGATGGGAACTTTATCCAGGATTCAGCAGACTCTTTGGAGATGAAGATCCAGGCTATGGTGAGGATGCAGGGGTGCTGGGTTGGTATCAGGGCCACCAGAGGATACAGGTAAGTGAGTCCAAGCTTCTGCAGTGTTGGTGAGTGATGGCCTGGAGGAATCACAGCGTGCATTCGTCAGGCGTCTATGCAGGAAGGTCTCCGGTCTCAGATGGCGGCAGGGGTCCACAGAGAATATCGGAACACCCTGCCGACATCTCTCAGAGTTTAAATAGCCCCGAATTCGCGGGGAAAAGCACAGCTCCACGCTGGGTCGCACTTCCGCGTTCCAGCGTGGAGCGCAAACGTCCGCGCACCGGAAGTGACGCGGACAGAACGCGGCTGCCTGAATTGGACAGAGGCGCGCTCGCCAGGATAACGGCAGAGGCGTTACACTGTGTAATGTAAAGGGGTCCAGAGGTGCAGGGTGCTGTGGTAACAGCTGTATACTTTTTGCCACAGCCATGAAGCACAGCATTACAGAGATGTGTACAGCCCTGAGCGTCTGTATGTGAATATTCAGACAGGAGGTCAGGGAGTGGCTCCACTGTCTGATTTAACCCCTCCCCCAATGTGAACAAGTTCTAAGTGTTCCCCTTTATTGGCTAACCTGATTATTAAAGATACAAGATTTCAGGAGGCCATAGATCTCTTTTTTTTAGGTTTTATACAATTCTGAAAATGGTTTTGGAACCCACAAATACATACACAGAGTTCCTAGGAGGAGCAATGTCATATAAATATTTATTAAGTACAACTTCAGGCCCCGTTCACATCAGTGTGACTTCTCCTGCGTCCCCCGTCACGCTGCATTGCAGACAATGAAAATCACATTATTTTATATGGTGCCCGTCCACATCATTATTATTTAGGTAATTATATAGCGCCGTCAATTTACGCAGCGCTTTACATATACATTGTACATTCACATCAGTCCCTACCCTCAAGAAGCTTACGATCTAAGGTCTCTAACTCACATTCATATACTGGGCGAATTTTAGGCAAAAGCCAATTAACCTATCAGCATGTCTTTGGAGAGTGGGAGGAAACCGGAGTACCCGGAGGAAACCCACGCAGGGACAGGGAGAACATGCAAACTCCAGGCAGGTAGTGTCATGGTCGGGATTCGAACCAGCGACCCTTTTTACTGCCAGGCGAGAGTGCTAGCCACTACACCACTGTGCTGCCCAACATCAATACTAGATGGTGCAGGAGCTTCTTTTGGTGCAGCAAAGTGCGCATTTAGCCCCATAGACTTCAATTGGAGAGCACAGAAAATACAAGTGTCTGCTTCTGGGGCATTTTTAGCGGGTTTTTGTATTTAATATACCGGGTACTTATACACCTTCCTGCCCAGGCCAATTTTCAGGTTTCAGCGCTGTCGCAATTTGAATGACAATTGCGCGGTCGTGCTACACTGTACCCAAACAATTTTTTTATCATTTTTTTCCCAAAAATAGAGTTTTCTTTTGGTGGTATTTGATCACCTCTGTAATTTTTATTTTTTGTGCAAAAAGATTTTCTTTGTTTCTGTAATTTTTTTGTTGTAAATAAGTATGTTTTCTTCTTCAATGATAGGCACTGATATGGCTGCACTGATGGGCACCGATAAGGTGGCACTGATGGGCACATATGAGGTGGCACTGATGAGGTGGCACTGATGGGCACTGATGATGGGCACTGATAGGCGGCACTGATGGGCACTGATAGGTGGTACTGATGGGCACTGATAGGTGGCACTGGTATGAGGCACTGATGGGCACTCATAGTTGGCACTGATGAGCACCCATAGGCAGCACTAATGGGTACTTATGGGTGGCACTGGTGGATACTTATGGGTGGCACTGATAGGTGGCACGGATGGGAACTGATGGTCACTGATAGGTGAGCACTGATGGGCACGGATGAGCACTGATAGGTGGCACTGATGGACACTGATGGGTGGCACTGATGACACTGATGGGTGGCATTGCTGGGCATTACTGATTTTATTTGTGTCATAATGGTGCCAGTCAGGGCCAATTTGTGGGCACTGATTGGCATATGTTGGCCATAAATTTGCACATGTGGATGGCCATGGGGGACGTACCTGGCCATCCACATGTTAGGAGCTTTCCTAGTGGTCCTGGGCGGCTTCCCTGGTGATACAGTGTGGGCATTCCGGGGGGGGCTGCGCAGATAAATAATCAGCACAGACCCCCCTGTCAGGAGAACCGCTGATCGGCTCTCTTCTGCCCGCGTCTATCAACGGCTCTTCCTGTTTACATCGTGATCAGCCGTGATTGGACACGGCTCATCACGTGGTAAAGAGCCTCGGTTGGAGGCTCTTTACCAAGATCGGTGTAGCGGTGTGTCAGACTGACACACCGCACCACTGATCGACACGATGGGCGCCCCCACGGGAGCGCGGCAGCTATGCCGCCGGCAATAATCGCATAAAAAATGCAGCATGCTGCTTGTAAATGTCCAGTTTTGGTGGGAAAATTGGGAAAGAAATTTTTTTTTTTTTAAATTTCAGATTTTGGTGAGAAAACCTGGAAAAGGAATTACATTTTTTAGAAATGTCAGGTTTTGGTGGGGGAATTGGGAAAGGAATTAAAATTTTAGAAATATCGGCCCGGATTCACATACATCGGCGCATAATTAATGCCGCCGTAGCGTATCTTCTTTACGCTACGCCGACGCAGCGCAGAGAGGCAAGCAATGGATTCACAAAGCCAGTGCTGCCAAATCTGCGCTGGGTTTCCAAGTCGTAAGTCGCCGTAAGTAGAAGTGGGCGTGAGCCAAGCTAATGAGGCGTGACCCCATGCAAATGATGGGCCGAGCGCCAGACAGATACGAATCGCCAACTGCGCATGCGCCGTCCCGTGGACGCATCCCAGTGCGCATGCTCACAATCACGTCGGAACTACTCCCTAAGATACGCCTGATCACTGCCTACGACGTGAACGTAACCTACGCCTAGTCATATTCACGTACAAGGTAAACGACAAAAGATACGACGGCTTGAGTTCCCTGGTCCATACCTTTGTATGGGTTGCGCCTCCTATATGGGGAATAACTTTACGCTGGACGTACGACTTACGCAAACCGCGTATATTATGCGCCGGGTTGCAAGTACGTTCGTGAATCGACGTATCTACCTAATTTCCATATTTGAATAGGAAATCAATGGGAGCGCCACATGCGTCCAGCGTAAATATGCTCCCACCATACGCCGGCGTAGGCAAATTACGTCGGTCGGATGAAGCCTATTTTTAGGCGTATCTCAGTTTGTGGGCATGGCGCAGAGATGCGACGGCGCATATTTGCACTTACGCGGCGTATCTCGAGATACGTCAGCGTAAGTGCTTTGTGAATCCGGGCCTTCAAGTTTTGGTGAGGAAATCAGGAAAGGGATTCACATTTTTAGAAATGTTGTGACTCTTCAGTTGAAGAATTAAAAAGAGCTGAAAAATGCAACATGCAGCTTGTACTTAAAGTGGAGGTTCACCCGGAAATGACAACTTTTAACTTTAGATTGAGGCTCATTTTGTGAAGGGGAATCGGCTAGTTTTTTTAAAATCGAAGCTGTACTTACCGTTTTAGAGAGCGATCTTCTCCGCCACTTCCGGGTATGGGCTGCGGGACTGGGCGTTCCTTCTTGATTGACAGTCTTCCGACAGGCTTCCAACGGTCGCATCTATCGCGTCACGATTTTCCGAAAGTAGCGGAAAAGGCGGTGCGCAGGCGCCGTATAGAGCCGCACCGACGTTCGGCTTCTTTCGGCTACTCGTGACGCGATAGATGCGACCGTCGAAAGCCTGTCGGAAGACTGTCAATCAAGAAGGAACGCCCAGTCCCGCCGCCCATACCGGGAAGCGGCGGAGAAGATCGCTCTCTAAAACGGTAAGTACAGCTTCGATTTTAAAAAAAAATAACCGATTCCCCTAGACAAAAAGAGCATCAATCTAAGGTTAAAAATTTTTTTTAGGGTAAACTGAGTGAGTGAGTGAGTGAGTGAGTGAAGAACTTATATAGCGCAGCTCATGCGAATTAAATCGCCTCTGGGCGCTCGTTGTTCCTGTCTCTTTTGATATCAAAAGAGATGAGTTTTGATCTTTTTTCTAAAGGTCAAGTGATTCTCCTCCAACCGAATGCTGGTTGGTAAAGCATTCCATATTCTTTGACCTTGGAGCGCAAATCTTCGCTCTCCTTTGGACTTGTATTTGGCTTTGGGTATCTGGAGTAGATTTTGGTTGGTGGATCGCAGAACGCGATTGGGGTTGTGAGCTTTGATTTTTTCGCATAGATATTGGGGGGACTTCCCATGGATGCACTTATGTATCAGGCAGAGTGCTTTAAAAGTAATTCTGTCTTTTACTGGCAACCAGTGAAGGGTTCTCAGCAAAGGTGAGATTGATTCCCAGGGTTTTATCCCAGTCACCAGTCTGGCGGCCGAGTTTTGAACGACTTGCAGACGAGTGATTTGGTACTTTGGGAGTCCGAGGTAGAGGGTATTAGCATAGTCCAGTCTGGAGTTCACAATTGTTCCCACCGCGACCGCTATGTCTTCTTTGGGAATGAATGGTATAAGTCAGCTTTAAGTCGATTAATGGATCAACTTGGGTACAATCAGCCTGCCCATATATGGATCGAATCTCAGATGGTCCCTGCTGAACCGACCCGAGATTTGAACCACCTCGGCTTAAGCTTTAGGCTTAGTGATCAATGCTATTGTAAGAGATCAAAGTTTAGAAATATTAGGGGCATTGATAATGAATCCAGGTACAATTTTCAGTGCAAATTAGAGTATTTTTGAATTATCCATAGAAGCAATTAAATCTAATTATTGCCTCTTCAAACCTGTCACTTCACCGAGGATGATGCCTTGTACACACGACCGGTTTTCCCATCGGTAAAACTGCCGTGTTTTCCTTTGGCCGGGAAAACCGGCCGTGTGTATGCTCCTTAGCAGTTTTCCTGACAGGAAAACTGTGGTTAAAAAAATTAGAACATGTTTTCCCCGCAGTTTTCCTATGGGGAAACATTGCTGTGGAGCATACACACGGCCGTGTTTCGTGACCAAAGCTCTCAGGCAATTTTCCTGTCTGGAAAACCGGCCGTGTGTACATGGGGAAAAATGACCGAGCCGGTTCTCGGTTTTCCCCTCGGGTCTCCCGGTGTCAGGGATCGGATGGGAGACTGATTTGATGAGGTTGGCCTCTCTTATATCTCGTGTCCTGGCTCCGCTGAAGATGAGACAGAGGAAGCCAAAGGACAAGAGGGACACGAGTGCCTGGAGCCGGAGGTCACTAGAGAACAGCTTGGCAGGGTTCAGCAGCCTGGAACAGACTGTGATGAGTTGCGCAGGAACAGGTAACAGCCAGGCAGGTAACCGAGGGTTAACAGCAACCAGGAACATAGACAGGAGCAAGGTCTCAGGAATAGCCAGGTTCGTCAGCAGGCGGGCAGTGAGGTACCAAATCATAGACAGAGCCAGAGTCAGGAACACAGCCGGGTCAGGGATGGACATCAGTACAGGATCAGAACACAGAGCCAAGGTCAAGAACAAGCCGGGTCAAAATACTAGGAAAACACACAGGATCAGAGAAAGACTCAGGAACACAGCTGAAGATCAGTCAGCAAAGCACAAGAGCCCAGACTCCCTTTAAATAGGCTGTCTGGCGCCAAACGTAATTAGGCTCGTATGTGTGCGCGCGTGCTCGCGTCTGTGCGCATGCGCGCCCGCAATTGCGAGCTCCTGTTTCCTATTTTATGGCAAAGACTATGCGCTTGCGCACGTCTGTGTGCAAAACGTCTCACAGGAGTTCCCTGACACCCGGCGGTCTTTTGACCGCCGAGAAACCCGATCGTGTGTACAAGGCATTAGAGTCCTTTTGAAATATCCATCTTTTTGGTCAAAGGCTTGAGGAACCATATAGAACCATTTTCAGAATTGAAGTCATAAAGAATCTCAAAAATGTACTTAATAATTAAAACAAGACTAAATAATCAGACAAAATAAGAATGCAAATTTTCCTCTGTCTATTCCAGCCACAAAAAAATAAAGCTACATTGATCAACAGATAAAGAACCAATATAAAACAGATCAAACAAAGAAAGAGCAATGAAAGCACAAGATTGTGAAAAGGACATTCAGCCTAGGTTCACATTGGAGCGATTTGTCATGCGATTTAAGAGATCAAATCGCATGACAAGTCGCAGCCTATTGGCGGCAATAGCACTGTTCCAATCGGTGCGACACCGATTTTGCGGCGCTGCACCGATTTGCAAAAGTTGTTCCTGCACTACTTTTGCCGATTTAAGGTGCGATTTCTATAGACATCTGTGTATGAAGCCACACAAATGTCTATCAAGTAGCACCTGAAATCGCGCTGACCTTGCCACTTTGAAATCGTGCTACTTTAAGTAAAGTAGCACGATTTCAAAGTAGCATCAGTGTGAACCAGGGCTCAGACTTACTAGTAAATGACAAACCCCGTAGAGTACATATGAAACATGACATATCCATGTTAACATCATTCAGATATCAAAGATGGCCCCAACTTTCTAGATATTGCCGTTCTGCCATCTCTCTTAATATTTTATCCACTTTATACAAAGTATGGAGGTTCTGGACAACCATAATCTGCCTCGCTCTCTTCATAGTAGAAGAGAATGGAGGGTGGTTTTAGTTTTATACTAAAAGAGGGGACATCCCTTTTTTTCCTGTATATAAAAGTCTTTCAATTTGATTTAACTTCTACAAAGTTGGATTTTTAAGACCTAAAGCCCTGTACACACGACTGGGATTCCCGGTAAAAAGTAAAAGTAAAAAGTCCGCCAGGAATCCCGGGGGGAAAACCGAGAACCTGCTCAGTAACTTTCCCCCTGTACACGCAAGAGGTTTTCCCGTCGGAAAAACTGCGGTGTGAGTTTTGGCCGGGAATCTCGGCCGTGTGTATGCTCCCACCGCAGTGTTTCTCATAGGAAACTGCCGGGAAAAAGACCGCCGGGAATCGTGGAAGGAAAAAAGAGAACATGCTCTAATTTTTCCTGCCAGGATTCCCAGCGTTTTTTCTGCCATGGAGCATACACACGGCCAGTTTTCCCGGCCAAAAGCTGTCATGGCAGCTTTCCCGACAAGAAAACTGGTTGTGTGTACGAGGCATAAGACACACAGAAAGATGATTTATACTTTTATCAGTTGTGACTTTACAGACACAGGGGTTCTGTCCAGGCAGGCCAACTATAGAATATATAATTTTATACTTCAAAAGATTCACATTTAGGAATTTGCAAAGGATGCGCACATACAATATAGACAGTAGAGAACGTTTTCTACAGAGCCAAGACAGAATCAAATCAGTCTGATACGGGGAAGAAAGCTCCCGGCCATCAAAAACTCTAAACCAAATAAAATCTTATCTTCTAAGCTTTTAGAGTTTTATACAAAACAAAGGCAAGCTCACTCACCAAAAATACAAAGGAACTCAATCCAACAATAAAGACATAGGAACTCAAGTTTTTAGAAAGCTCAGATTTTGGTGTGGGAATTAGGAAATGGAATAACTTTTTTTAGCAATGTCAAATTTTGGTGAGGAAATCATGAAAGAAGTTTAAATGTTTAAAAAAAAAATTGGTGCTAAAATTGGAGAAGGAATTCAGATTTTGGTGAGGAAATCAAGAAAGGGATAATTTTTTTTTTTTAAATGTCAGGTTTTGGTGAGGAAATTAGGAGAGAATTTCAAAGTTTTAGAAATGTCAGGTTTTGGTGAGGAAATTAGAAAAAGGAATTTAAATGTTTAGAAATGTAAAAATTTTGGTGAGGAAATCGGCTAAGGGATTACATTTTTTTCAAAATGTCAAGTTTTGATGGGGGAATTTTGGAAACAAATGTACATTTTTGAAATGTCGGGTTTTGGTGGGGGAGCTGAAAAAAGGATTTCAAATTTTTCTAAATGTCAAGTTTTGGTGGGAGATTCAGAAAAGGAATTTCAATTTTTAGAAATGTAAAAATTTGGTGAGATAATCAGGAAAAGGGATTAAAAATGTTTTAAATGTCAATGTTTTGGTGAGGGAAATGGAAAGGGTTTTTAAATGTTTAGAAATGTCAAGTTTTGATGTTGGAATGGAAAAGGAATTCAAATTTTTAGAAATGTTAAATTTTGGTGAAGAATTCGGGAAAGGAATTACATTTTTTAGAAATGTCAAGATTTGGTGGGGGAGCTGAAAAAGGAAATAATATTTTTAAAAATGTCAAGTTTTGGTGGGGTAATTGGGAAAGGAATTCAGATTTTTCGAAATGTAAAATTTTGGTGAAGAAAAGGTGAAAGGGATTTAAATTTTTTGAAATGTTGTTGCTCTTTGGTTGAAAAATTGGGAAAAGCAGAATTTAACCCACATCCATACCTAAGGTACCTGCCAGCAGAGAGAGGAGAAGCACCGTTAAAGCCATCATAGAAAATGCAGTGTAGTTCTGAGTCCTTGTGAGATGCTTCTAGTGCTGGCCTCCGCCCTTAACAGACCTAATGTTCCATTGCGCTGTTGTGGTCAAAAGTGACCCAGGGTGTGAACATAAACAGCTAGAGAAAATAAATTAATGCAGACCACATTACCATACAAGGGCCGAAATTGAACATCTGAATTGACGTTGAGATGGCAACTAAACCTAAAACAGAAAAGTAATTTTTGTGAAGTACAGTAACTGTTATTAACTGGTGTACAGAAGGCTCCAAACAGTATACAGTATTTGAAATTTGTATTCACCCCATTCTATTTTAGGCAATTTTATTAATTCATATTAAATTATGTATTATTTTGGATATTTTAGGCAAAAGGTAGCACCAAAATGACTGTTACTGGGCAGGAAGTCAGCTGTATTTTTTTAAAATAATTTCTATACCACCTTAATTTCTCTTCCATCATCAATATAGAACAAATCTCTAATGATTTAATGTGGCCTTGTCCCACCTGATAAGGCTCCAGTATCACATTTGTGTCTGCAAATCCTGTGGGGAGGGGGCAGTGTTGTAAGTAACAGCGTTAACATAAACGCCGTTACCTAACGATGCCCCTTTTGAGGGTAACAAGAAATCTACCAGATTACTCTTCCCCTCGCGGTAACACCGTTCCCATTACTTGGGCTCTGCTGGGAAAATTACTGTTCCGCCTATCACGGTCCTGATACAGCCTGAGGAGGAGGCGCGGCTTTTGAGTAATGGATGGTCGCCGACGTCTGACATACGGAGTACAGGAGAAGGTAGGGAGATCGTCGTCGAGGCATGTTACAGGCACAGTGAGGCATGTTACAGGCACAGTGAGGTGTGTTACAGATGGCACAGTGAGGCATGTATGATGACACAGTGAGGCATATATGATGGCACAGTGAGGCATGTTACAGGCACAGTGAGGCATGTATAATGGCACAGTGAGGCATGTTACAGGCACAGTGAGGCATGTTACAGGCACAGTGAGGCATGTTACAGATGGCACAGTGAGGCATGTATGATGACACAGTGAGGCATATATGATGGCACAGTGAGGCATGTTACAGGCACAGTGAGGCATGTATGATGGCACAGTGAGGCATGTTACAGATGACACAGTGAGGCATGTTACAGATGCACAGTGAGGCATGTTACAGATGGCACAGTGAGGCATGTTACACATGGCAAAGTGAGGCATGTATGATGGCACAGTGAGGCATGTATGATGGCACAGTGAGGCATGTTACAGATGGCACAGTGAGGCATGTTACAGGCACAGTGAGGCATGTTACAGATGGCACAGTGAGGCATGTTACAGATGGCACAGTGAGGCATGTTACAGATGGCACAGTGAGGCATGTATGATGGCACAGTGAGGCTTGATGATGGCACAGTGAGGCATGTATGATGGCACAGTGAGGCATGTTACAGGCACAGTGAGGCATGTTACAGATGGCACAGTGAGGCATGTTACAGATGGCACAGTGAGGCATGTTACAGATGGCACAGTGAGGCATGTTGTAGAATATTTAAAAAAAAGTCAGTTACTTTGCTGAGTAACTAATTACTTTTTCAATGTAGTAACTGAGTCACTAACGCCACGAATAAGCACTAACTAAGTGTGAAACGCGTCGTCTGTTTTTGATTTCTGCTGTGTATTTGCGGTGTTTGCTTATGTTCCTTCAATAAAGACAACTCAAGAGTTCTTTGGTGTGTGGCTGTCCATCCGTCCTTTGCTACTTTCCATTGCCTAGTGCATTGCCAGCACCCACATCCACCTGGACTTATCCACAATTGCACTTGGGATTTCCCTGGAGCGGTGAACCCCACCTCGCTGAGTCACTAACGCAATTACTTTTTCGGAGAAGTAATTTGTAACTGTAACTAATTACTTTTTTAAAGTAAGATGAGCAACACTGGGAGGGGGCACATCTAAATCAGCACTTCTATTATAAAGGCTGTATGAGGTCTTGTGAAAGTGTTGGCAAGGATGCCAAATTCCATCTCACACTCCCTGCCAAGGTTTTCGATTTAGTTCCACAAAAAAAATAAGGGAAGGGTTGAACATTCTTATCCTTTCCAAAGCTAGAGAAAGATTTGGTTGGAGTTGAGTTTAAATAATACAAGGAGGTTCTGTGGTGGAAATTTGAAGATGTATTTAATATGTATTGTCATAATGGCACCCAGTTTTAGTACTTCCGCAGCCCGCTCTAAATAGAGCTGACTGGGGCAGTCTGAGACTGGTTGAATCTCGTCTGGTAGTAGAAAATGTCTTGAGGTTAGAGTGTGATGTTTGCGGCGTGGGCGTATGTCCTCCGGCGAGGGGCCCTCTGTGCATTTAGCACCGACGGTCGTTGAGGAGGGGATGAGCTCACTCCGCAAGCACACGAGTGGTTATGGACAGATGTGCGCTCTTATCTGGGTCTTGTCTGATCAGCACGGCTTGGGATTCATAGCGTACGCCTGTAGATAGCCTCCATTCCACCTTTAATAAGGGTATAATCTGGATATGCATTATTTTATTGAATGGCGCAGATTAAGGATTCTATTAGCGATTAATATGAGAGCTTGTGATCGTTTTTGGGTGAGGGGGGCACATGCACTCCCTGCACAGACACGCCCATAAGACTTTAGTGTGGTGTTATTGTATTATTTTGTTATTGTTACTGTATTGAGTCCCTGTTAGAAGGGTTATCCTGCTGGGTGGAGCTCACACCCTGTGAGCTCACTTCCTATGGAGAAGGTCACATGTTGTGACATCACTTCCTGCTGGGTTTTTAATAAAACTGCCTGTGAGGGCGTTGGCAAACCAGTGATGACTGGGAGCTAGAAGGTATGAGAACAATTGGTGAGTGAACTTATTTAGCTTTAAGATGGCTTATTTCATTAAGACGAATTCTGTGCTTTTTAGCACAGGGCAGAATGGCGGTGTGCTCTGCATACAGCCCATTTTGCCATGTCAGTTCCCCCTAGTGTTTAAATGTAGCATGGGGAAGGGTCTCCTTGTAGCCCATCTCCAAGCACGCAGTGATATACACAGTCAATTGTCAAAAGTGATGCTTAATACAAAATAATATTAAACATACAGTATATAGTTCTATATATTTGTTTTTATTTTTTAAATTATTCCCTCACCATCCCCTGATATATCACTAGTCAGCAACTGATCGTATGTCAAGTGGCAAAGAGCTGAGGGTGTGCCCGGGACCAGACTTGTTATGTGCAGGAGAAATGTTCAAAGAAAGCAGTCACTAAGTGTCAGGCCAGGTGACAGATTACCCCGTTGGGGTCAGGAGTGTACCTCTAAGGCCCCGTACACACGACCAAACATGTATGCTGAAACTGGTCTGCGGACCAGTTTCAGCATACATGTTCGGTCGTGTGTAGGCGCGAGCGGGCCGAATTCCAGCAAACATTTGCCCGCCGGGCCTTTTCCCAGCAGACAAATATTCCTGGACGTGTTTTAAAACCGTCCGCTGGAATCCTGCCCGCTCGGACATGTATGGTCGTCAGTACAGACCTACCGTACATGTCCGAGCGCCTGCCGTCCCTCGCATACGTCGAATGACTTCGACGCATGCGTGGAAGCCTTTAAATGGCAGGCCCGCCCACGTCGCCACGTCATCGCCGCGTCATCATCGCGGCGACGACGCGGACACGCCCCGCGTATTGTTTACGCGCGGACTTCTGTACGATGGTTAGTACAGCCATCGTACAGAAGCCCTCTGGCAGGCATGTACGGTGAAAACGGTCCGACGGACCGGTTTCATCGTACATATTTGCCCGTGTGTACCGGGCCTAAGGTAGTGGACCCTACAGCTGACTGCTGCGGATGGAACTCTAAGTGGTTCAGGAAAGCAGGTCCACTGGAGCACCAACACGGATTCCCACAGGGAGCTAGAGCATAAGATTCCCCAGGGCGTGAAAGTCTAAGAGCCAGAAGGCTCTTAGATGCAACAAAGTTGATTGGAAGGCGCTTCACAGTACAGATGGACAATGACTCAAAACACACTGCAAAAGCAACCCGGGAGCTTTTGAAGAAAAAGAAGTGGAATATTCTGCAATGGCCGAGTCAATCACCTGATCTCATCCCAATTGAGCATTTCACTTGCTGAAGGCAAAACTAAAGGCAGAAAGACCCACAAACAAAGAACAAATGAAGACAGCTGCAGTTAGAACCCAGGCAAAGCATCAGAAAGGAGGAAACCCAGGCCCGGATTCTTAAAGCACTTACGCCGACGTATCTTTATATACGGCTGCGCCGTCGTATCTATGCGCCTGATTCTTAAAGCTAGATACGCCTGAATTGTGGCTTCATCCGACCGATGTAAGTTTCCTACGCCGACGGAGCCTGGGCGCATATTTACGCTGGCCGCAAGGGGCGCTTCCATTGATTTACGCGTCGAATATGCAAATGACCGACATACGCCGATTCACGAACGTACTTGCGCCCGTCGCTGTAATCTACGCCGTTTACGTAAGGCGTACGCCCTGCGTAAAGTGATTCCACCATATAGGAGGCGCAGGCCATGCAAAGGTATGGACGTCTGAACTGCCGTCGTATTTTACATTGTTTACGTAAGTCGTACGTGAATGGGGCTGGGCGTAGGTTACGTTCACGTCCTAGCCATTGAGCCGTCGTATCTTAGGGAGTATATGCGACGTGATTCTGAGCATGCGTGCGCATGCACCGTTCGTTTGGCCCTTAATTTACATTGGGTCACGCTTCATTTTAATAGATCACGCCCACTACCTTCCTACTTTGAATTAGGCGGGCTTACGCCGGCCAATTTACGTTACGCCGGCGCAACAAAGGGAGCAAGTGCTTTGTGAATATTGTTCTTGCCTCTCTATGTTACGTCGGCGTAGCGCATATGAGATGCGCTACGCCGCTCTAAAGATGCGCCGATCTACGTGAATCCGGGCCCCAGTCTTTAGTAATGTAAATGGGTTCCAGACTTCAGGCAGTCATTGCCAGTAAAGGATTCTCAACAAAATATTTAAAAAAATGTACATTTTATTTAGGATTATATTCATTCGTCCAATTACATTTGAGCCCTTGAAAATGGGAGGACTGTGTATAAAAATGGTTGCAGTTCCCTAAAATTTGTACTTGATATTTATGTTCAACCCCTTGAATTAAATCCGAAAGTCTGCACTTCAAATTCATTTGGATTGTTTCGTTTTAATTTTATTCTGGTGGCATACAGAGCCAAAAGTATGAAAATTGTGCCTGTGTCCAAATATTGTCAGGGAACTATCTGCAGAAGGACTGGCAGGTCTATCCATGTTCAGCAGAATCACGGATCAACAAACACAATGCACATGCGCATGCGCACACGGGCAACAACGGTGAGCAATCTACGTTCTCCATTGCGCATGCGCGTGCGCCATAGCGCACGCAGTACATAAGTGACTCTTGGCGCCCAGTGCCCTATTTAAAGCCTGCTGCAGAGGTCACCAACTGCTGCATGATCTTCAGCCTTCCTGTGTGTGTTCCTGAGTTCCTGCTTCTGCTACCTTGAATTACCGTTATCGACCCGGCTTGCCTGACCAGTCTTCTCTGTGTATGACCCCGGCTTGATCCTCGGCTTGTTCCTGTATCCTGTTCCTGTCTGCTGATCCAGTGTATGACCCCGGCTTGCCCTTTGACCTGTTCCGGTCACTTTACCTCTACTTGCTAACCTGTGTATGACTTCCGGCTTGGCTTCTGACTCCGCCTCTGGTTCTCCCTGCTGCACAGCCTCATCTGGTACTTCCGGGGGAACCCTGCTCACCAGCTGATCTCCAGCATCACCTCAGCTTGTCGCAGCTGGCAACTCCTGCCTCTTTGGGTATAGCACTCCCTGAGCCACCTTCAGGGGGCGCTCTGCGCTTAGTCGCAAGGGAAGCCCTCCCAGCACTTCGGCCTCTGGTAAGGTACGTGACAAATATATATGGACGCAACTGTAGGTTTGTACATAGCCATAACACTTTGTAAAGTTTTGGGGGGGGTCTATTTTTGTTAGTAAATAGTGTCCCTATACATTGGTGGCACTGCGGATCTCCTGCATCTACCGATGTTGGTGATTACTGTACCCTGTCAGGTGGTGAGAAATGGTGAGAACTATGAGGAGTATTTATAGCACATCCTGTTCAATCTGTACGGTGACCGTCACACCACAGAGGACGGTGCCTCCAACAGAAGTGACACCTCCGGGCTCGTGTTTACTGAGTTAAAGACACATTTACAATTTTTACTTTTACTAATCTGACCTCCGTGAGATTATTAGTTGCCTGCCATCTTCCCCTTGTCTTTGGGCATCTTTGAAAATGCATTACCTGATCTGATTGGGGGACAGATACACACAGGTCAGAGGAGGAGAGTGACAGATAGTGAGATAGTGACACAGTTTGGAGCGTGAATAATATCTCCCCATCAATGTGTAGTTTTATTTTTTATTTTATTTTTTTTTCAATGGGGGAGGTAATTATTTTTACTCCTTTTTATTTTTTTTATAGTTTTAACGTACCACTTGCAAAAATGAAGACAGTACAGGAGAGAGTAGCTAAAGTCTTAAACCATGTGTAGCACCCTCTACCGTAGGTAGGTGCTAGAGTGAGGATTTTTGGAAGGAAAGCTGCCAGGCAGGTAAATTTGGGAAGGCCTATGCTGCATGCTGGGCCTGCTTGTTTTGATCTGGGGGCAGGGAGTGGTTAGTGTAGCAGTGGGTGTGATCACCTGTGCTTCAGTACTTGGGCGCCTCCCCTGCTTCCAGGGAGAATGATCTGGAAGTGGGGCAGGGCACCGGACTAGAGTGGCAGGGAGCTCATGTGAGATGTCCTGGCCAATCCCCAACCGGGGATTGGGCAGGCCTCCCATATAAGCTCAGGTTCAGCCCATCTGGGGGAGTTGTCGGTCGAGAGACATGGAGAATGGAGTACTAGGCAGTGGCAGGGGCCCCATCCCCATCTGCGGGGGGTGCAAGACCTAGCAGAGGAGCCTGGGACAACTGGGAGGGAGCTTCATCTTTACACGGTCATGGGTGAAGTGTCCTGGAACAGAGGGACTGGAGAAGCTGCCGGAACGTGTGTCCAGTTAAAGTTCTCCATCATGGACTCGGGGCAGGAGAAGGTCGGTGAGTGGACCACAGTGGATTACTGGATGAGGCATGCCAGGGGGAGCTGGGTGCGAGGCCAGAGGAGAGACTGTGGGGAACGTGCCAAATCTATGCGGACTGAGGGCGCAGGATTTGCAAACCAGACTAGCTGGGAGCAGTAGTCCACCAATCTGCACGTGCTACTAAACTACTAGGCCGCCGGGGAGAGGTACTGCAGACCTCTGGCCTAGTAACAGCACCTATTACAGACAGCAATTGAGACTGTTCAGAGCGGTCTCTTTTGCTCACAGAGGATGATGTGACAGGAAAGATGATGATCTACAGTGAAAGTCCTGGGAGCAACAGTCTGCAGGGGGTATGCAGAGGAGGGGAAATAGTCTGCATGGTGATGCAGGGGAAGTGAATGTAGATACTATCTGTGCATCAGTACTTTAAGGCTCAATAAAACTTCAAGTTCTTAATATTATGGTAAAGCAACATGTTCTATGGGCATCCCATATTCCCTTTCCCCAAACCAAGTTATATCCCCCAATAAACAAAAACAAAACAACGCAAATGACTGTTCATTGTCTCTGAGGTGATAGATGGAGGTCTGGCAGCAGGGTGATATGGTGGATGTTAGTTACTAGTAGCAACCAAGCGTTACACATGGGTTATATGCAACTACCTTTAAGTGATTGGACAAGCTAGCTTCATTTTTGTTGCAAGCAATAGAGGGGGTCATAAGAGCAGAGGGGAGGGAACCATGTTCCGTACTGTTCTCCAAAAAATTGTGTTTACTGGCAAGCCAAATATCCTATTATCTATGTCGTACAACACAGGACACAAGTTCGTTATTCTTAAACCTTGGGATGTCCAAAGGCAGTCAAATTGAGGGGTGAGAAACACAGCAAACTCAAAAAGCAACCTGTAGTACCCTAACCTGGCTTCAGAGGAGGCCTGAATATCCAGCTGATAGAACTTAGTAGAACAAAACATCCAGCTGGTAGAACAAAAGAGTGAACAGAGGACCAGTCTTGAAAATCTGACCATGAAGCACTACCAGATCTGGTAGAGTGCACCTTAACAGGGAAGGGAGGACCCCCTATCCTATAGAACAAGGGTGTCCAAACTTTCTAAACAAAGGGCCAGTTTACTGACCTTCATGATTTTGGGGGCCAGGCTGTGACCAGTAAAAGGAGAAAATGCCCCAGCACCAGTGGGAGTAAACAATGCCCCATCATTGGTTTTAGTGGGAGGAATAAATCCTCGTACACACGGTCGTCCAAAACCGATGGAAACGGACTGAAAGGCCTTTTCATCGGTCCAAACCGACCGTGTGTGCCCCCTTGGGTCAGTTATCCTTCAGTCCAAAAATTTAGAACTTGCTTTAAAATTCAACCGATGGACGCCTAATTGATAATTTAAAACCGATGGTTAGTACGCAAAAGCATCGGTTTAAAACCCGCGCATGCTCAGAATCAAGTCGACGCATGCTTGGAAGCATTGAACTTCATTTTTCTCTGCACGACGTTGTGTTTTACGTCACCGCGTTGGACTCGGTCGTTTTTTTAGCTGATGGTGTGTAGGCACATCAGACCATCAGTCAGCTTTATCGGTTAACCGATGACAACGGTCCTTCGGACCGTTCTCATCGGATGGACAGATCGTGTGTACAGGGCTTAAGGCCTCATTCTTGGTATGAGTGGGAGGAATAATGCCCCATTAATGGTGTCAGTGGGAAGAATAGTGCCTATTATTGGCAGTCAGTTGGAGGGAAAGTGTCCCAAAGCTGGCAAGCAAAGGGCCGCATCTGGCCCCAGTTTGGAAACCACTGCTATGAAACACAGGCTTGAATGATGACACGTTAAAACCACCTATCAATGTTTGAGCAGGAAGTCCCCAGCAGGAACCCACTGGAGGCAAAGGAATCTGATTACCTAAAGAGGCTATAGCTGAACGATAGTGTTTCGGAACAGACCAATCGTCTGATGAGTATCTGCCCCCGTCCTGCTTAAACCTATATGACTTAGTGCATGCACGAGAAAAGATCACACTGAGACTGTACTCAGATTGATGATACTCTCTTATTGGTTCCGGATACATGGGGGTTTTATAGGTAAGCTACTAAGGTGGTGAGCATATGTATCATTAGCACAATTTTATCTAGCTATTAGTAGTTTCTGATTGATTGTGTCCATGTAAGGTAAACTTCCTCCAGGATCTGGGCATCACCAAGTCGGGCGTATTCCTGGGTGGAAACGCCATGTTTGTTTTCACATTCTTCATTTGACGGGAGGGGGTGCTACTAGCGGCCATTTTGAGCAAGGAATATAAAAGCAGTTTATATACAGGAAAAAATATAGACTTTATAGTATAGAAAAGATGCATAGAAAATGGGCATTTTACCTGATCCATCATAATAGACTTCAATGGCACATCCAGACAGGGGCAAGAAGTTTCCTTTGGTTGAGGTGGAATGAGAAAACCATCTCAGGGAGAAAAGAGGCCTCAAGAAAACGTTGTCCTCGTGTAAAGCTAAAAAATGTTCTTTACGCGATATGGCTTCTAACTAAGAGACCCTCCACGATGAGGTGACCACAATTAGAAAGGCCACCTTGTGAGGTCAGACAAGGGAATATCTCTAGTAAGTTTGGAAGGAGGCCTCTGAAGGACGAAGAGAACCATGGTAAGGTCCCACAGAATCAGGGGAATGTACAGGGTAAGAAATGTGAGCGATGTCCTGTATAAATGTCTTAACCGGGTAACAAGAGGCCAAAGGTCTTGAGAACAGAACAGCTAAGGTCAAGACTTGATGGTTCTCAAGGACAGATGCTGGCCCTGAACCAAGTGGAGGGAGGACATGATATGTCCGACAGAGAATATCCAAGGAGGAAATTTCCTGGTCTCACTCTGCACAAAACAGGATTTATAGGTGTAATGGTAGACTTTACAAAAATGTATATAAAACATACAGCACAACCTATTTAATTAATTAATACACAAAAATAAATTTCAGTATCTAGTACAGTGAAAACACATAGAAAGTGAATCAGTCTTTACTTCCAAAGTGGTGAATGGGCTTCACACCTTACATGATGTACCCCAGCGGCTCAATCCACTCTCCAGATTTATTTGATCAAAATGGACAAACAGCACCCTGAACCCCTGGTTCTTTTGATTTTCCATTACACTTCCATTCAGAAAAGAAGGTCCAGCTTGGGAAGGTTCAAAGAGAGTAAAGGCTCATAGCATAAAACAACTTCTTTATTAAAATCATCCACATTAAAAAAAATCCAGCCAAACTCACAAGTAGGGATGAGCCGAACACCCCCCGGTTCAGTTCGCATCCAGAACATGCGAACGGACCGAAAAGGTCGCGCAAACATTCAAACACTGTTAAAGTCTATGGGTTTCGAACGGCAAAGTGCGGATTTTAAAGGCTAATATGCAAGTTGTTGTCATAAAAAAGGGTCCCGGGTCCTGCCCCAGGGGACATGTATCAATGCAAAAAAGTTTTAAAAACTTACGTTTTTTCGGGAGCAGTGATTTTAATAATGCTTAAAGTGAAACAAAAAAAGTGAAATATTCCTTTAAATTTCGTACCTGGGGGGTGTCTATAGTATGTCTGTAAAGTAGCGCTTGTTTATGTCGTGGGAGCTCGTAACACCGCCGTCTCGATGGACGGAACGTGATGACGTCACCCTACGTATGTTTCGTCACTAAGGGACGTCTACGGGGGTTTGGCCGAAGGGGAGAAGGTTATATACTCCCCTATCGTCCTAGTGGTTACTGGCAGTCGTAGGGGCATAATGCGCTTGAAAAACGGCTCCGCCATCTTAAATGTGGGCCGCTGACAGGAAGAAAGAAGAAAAATAAATAGAAATATAGAGCAACAGAGCCATCTAGTGGACAGCTAGATTATGGCTAATGGTGAAAGATGCACACAGGATAAGGGAGAAGCTAAAAGATGGAGATACCTGCGGCTAATTAACCCCTTAACGCCCGCCGCACAATTATTTACGTCCACAGAATGGCACGTACAGGCAGAAGGACGTATATATACGTCCTTGCCTTCTAGCGGGTGGGGGGTCTGATCGGGACCCCCTCCGCTGCGTGAGGCGGGCGGATTCCCTCGGGGAGCGATCCGGGACGACGGCGCGGCTATTCGTTTATAGCCGCTCCATTGCGATCGCTCCCCGGAGCTGAAGAACGGGGAGAGCCGTATGTAAACACGGCTTCCCCGTGCTTCACTGTGGCGGCGTATCGATCCAGTGATCCTTTTTATAAGGGAGACTCGATCGATGACGTCAGTCCTACAGCCACACCCCCCTACAGTTGTAAACACACACTAGGTGAACCCTAACTCCTACAGCGCCCCCTGTGGTTAACTCCCAAACTGCAACTGTCATTTTCACAATAAACAATGCAATTTAAATGCATTTTTTGCTGTGAAAATGACAATGGTCCCAAAAATGTGTCAAAATTGTCCGAAGTGTCCGCCATAATGTCGCAGTCACGAAAAAAATCGCTGATCGCCGCCAATAGTAGTAAAAAAAAAAAAATTTATAAAAATGCAATAAAACTATCCCCTATTTTGTAAACGCTATAAATTTTGCGCAAACCAATCGATAAACGCTTATTGCGATTTTTTTTACCAAAAATAGGTAGAAGAATACGTATCGGCCTAAACTGAGGAAAAAAAATGTTTTATATATGTTTTTGGGGGATATTTATTATAGCAAAAAGGAAAAAAATATTGAATTTTTTTCAAAATTGTCGCTCTATTTTTGTTTATAGCGCAAAAAAAAAAAACGCAGAGGTGATCAAATACCACCAAAAGAAAGCTCTATTTGTGGGAAAAAAAGTACGCCAATTTTGTTTGGAAGCCACGTCGCACGACCGCGCAATTGTCTGTTAAAGCGACAGAGTTCCGAATCGCAAAACCTGGCCTGGGCATTTAGCTGCCTAAAGGTCCGGGGCTTAAGTGGTTAAAAAACATGACAATATATCTAAAATGCTGATAACATCAACTACTAAAAATTAGATAAATATATAAAAGGGCAAAAATTACTCAATAAAATTGCCTATAAAAATGTGTTAAAAAATATATTATTATCCATATCAATACACATTTCATAAGATCAATATGTCATTAGGAATTACTGATAAAACAATTAAGATCCCAATCCACATTGAGGCCAAAGGGTACAAAAGATTTCATATTAAAAATGTAGCAGAATAAAGTTTGGCTTAAATTTATGAAGAAAGATTATTTATTTGCAAAATGTTATAGCAAAAATTCAGCCTTTTTTCATTTATTTTGAAAAAAGTAAAAAAAACACCAAAAGAAAGTTCTATTGCGTAAAAAAAAAAAATTGATGAAAAGGTCATACGAGTACAGACCGCGCAATTGTCATTCAAAGTGTGACAGCGATGAAAGCTGAAAATTGGCCTGGGCAGGAAGGGGGGGTGAAAGTGCCCGGTATTGAAGGGGTTAAAGTAGATCCCCCCCAGCACAACACATGACATGTCTGTTTCGCCTATTACTATAGTTGTGCATTGTGCCGCCAGTCTACAGAAATGCAGCACAACACACTATGAATCATTCACAGGGCCGTTATCAGGGGGGTACAGGCAGTACACCTGTAAGGGGCCCGGAGGTCCCCAGGGCCCCGGATGGCAACCCCCCTTTTTTTTTGTTTATATTAAAGGGTCTAGGGCCCAGATGGCTACCCCCCCTTTTTTTATAATTTATTTATATATTTTTTTTTGTAAGGATCCCAGAGGTGCCACCCATCCCCGCTTCTCAATTCATGGCCCCCGGTTCTCAATTTTCTCAATTAGCGGGGGCACCCCCCGCTTCTAAATTCGCTGCAGCCCCCCCGCTTCTCAATTTAAGGCGGCAGCACCCCTACCCCAGTTCTCTGCTCCTCTGCTCCAGGGGGCACATGCCTGAAGCTGTGTAAGGGGCCACATAATTCCTGATGGCGGCCCTGATCCTTCATTACAGTAATGCAGAAAAATACCTGTTTTACGGCAGCTCACAGGTGTGGTTGGGTCTTCAAAGTCAAGGACTTGCATAGAAAAACATGAAATCTGGGCAAATGATTTACTTTGGTAGTTGGTCCCTTGGAGCGCTGACCTCCACAACCCAGGAGTCCCGTTCTCCAAGGGATCATGGGCTCCATACCCTTGCTGACCTCCAGGATCTACAGGGATGGGAAGCTGTGATCAGTGTTGTGTCACAGTAAGCCCACCCCTCCTACAGTTAGAACACATCCCTAGACACACTTAACCCCTTCAGCGCCACCTAGTGGTTAACCCCTTCCCTGCCAGTGTCATTTTCATAGTAATCAGTGCATTTTTATAGCACTGATTGCTGTAAAAATGACAGTGGTCCCAAAAATGTGTCAAAAGTGTCCGATGTGTCCGCCATAATGTCGCAGTCACGAAAAAAATCGCTGATCGCTGATCGCTGCCATTACTAGTAAAAAAAAATATTAATAAAAATGCCATAAAACTATCCCCTATTTTGAAGACGCTATGACTTTTGCGCAAACCGATCAAAAAATGCTTATTGCAATTTTTTACTGAAAAAATATGTAGAAGAATACGCATCGGCCTGAACTCAAATAAACATTTTTTTATATATTTTTGGGGGATATTTATTATAGCAAAATGTAAAAAATATAGATTTTTTTCAAAATTGTCGATCGGCGCTCCTCTACTCACGATCAACGGCTCTTCCTGTTTACATCGTGATCAGCCGTGGTTGGACACGGCTGATCACGTGGTAAAGAGCCTCCCCCGGAGGCTTTTTACCGAGATCGGAGATGCAGGGTGTCAGACTGACACCTCACATCACCGATCGCCGGGTTGCGCGACCCCACGGGCGCGTGCCGGCATGTAATCCTGCAGGACGTCAATAGACGTCCGGTCAGGATTACAGAACCACTTCCCGGACGTCAATTGACTATTGACCGGGCGGGAAGTGGTTAAAGAGAAAAAAAAAAGAAAGCAAAATGCATAAAAACTGCATGGAAAATTGCATCAAAAACACGGGTTAAAAAATGCACCGCAAAACGCACCTGAAAACCACATCAACCACAACCGCATAGATGTGTATCTAGACTTAGATTGTGTTTCTGCATGCTGGGAAATCTTTGTGCCGGGTGAGACTGTCATTGCCACATATAGGTGACACTGTGGTGCGTGTTTGATCAGTCATTTGTCACCAGTTGGTGGAGGTGTCTGGGGTCTGACACCATTTTTTTGGTCTGGTGCAGTATGGAGTATCTTGGGAGGGTTGGTGAGTGTAACGGGAGTCCCTTTTTGGGCATAGGATGACTGAGAAATGATAATCCATGTATTGCAGGAGATCTGGACATATTACAGGTGATTTCATGCTGACCCACAACAGGTCAATAAGAGAATGTCCCCATGCAATGCTTAACATAGACTGTTGAGATGCTAATTAAGTCTGTAAAGGTCAGATGTCTAACTTTGAGGTGTTAATTGAGTCTGGCTTCTGAAAGACCTTTCATTGTGGATGCTAATGACACTGTTTTGTGTGAAAAGACTATTGATGATTAGATGTGGAATGTGACTTGTTAACTGTAGTAATTACCTCCTCTAAATGCGGAGACAGAATGTCTGTCTGGATGTGGGGTGGAGAGTTTCTTTGTTCCTTTGATTACTGTAACATGTTTGTACTGTATATAAGAAAGCTAAGGTACCGTTAAAAGTATTCATTCATTTTGGAACCAGAAAGAACAGAGCTTGTGTCTCGTCCTAATTCTGGGGGAATGCTTATGGAATGGATCGTGTCTGTTGGATGGTTGGAGTGTCGGATAAGCTGTCGTGGGTTGATGGAATGGGAGATCGTGAACGGTGTTAACCCCTGACCGTTACAGTGAGCTCTTCCACCATCCTGTGCATGTGTCATTCCATCTCTCCTTTCATAGGGGATACATAGGAAGCTTATTATTGCAAATATCACCGATAAAGAGTCAATTTATTTAGAATTTGGTTTCTTCGCCTCTTCTAACCACACATTTCCAGTACAGTGCCGGAGCCAACACCACCAACAGGACGGGGGGTATCACACGGTACCGGTAATAGCAATCATTATTATCAGGTTCTTCATCTTCATCATAGGTAGTTGTGTCAGGGCTGGCTGGAGTCATCAATGCTAGATAAAAAATAGAGAATAATTGTATCATAGTTAAAGATTAAATAAAATAATGTGCTAATATACAGGTACAGTGGAACCTCGGATTACAAATATAACCTTTTCCAGGAGAATGATTGTAATGCAAAGCACTCGCATATCAAAGCGACTTTCCCCATAGAAGTCAATGGAAACAAAAATAATTAGTTCTGCATTGACTTCTATGGCATGCAATACCACAAGTGGCCAGAGATAGGGGGTGCCAGAGAGCCTTGGAAATACTCGGAAAGGCCTGGGGACAGAGTATTTCTGAGTATTTTCGAATGGCTCCGAACAGCTCCACTCGACTCTGGTCCCCCTGCACCTCTGCCAAATGCGGTACTGCACACCGCTGTGACTTGAATCCTGCTAGTTTTGCGAGACAACACTTGCAAACCGAGTTAGGATTTTCTCCAAAAAAATGCTCGTATTGAGAAACGCACATTAACCGCGTTACTCGCAATCCGAGGTTTCGCTGTATGTGTTTTATAAAAATGTGTTATAGCTTAGCAGTTATCATTGTGGACTTGTCGGCCCGGATTCACAAAGCACTTGCGCCGACGTATCTCAAGATACGCCGCGTAAGTGCAAATATGCGCCGTCGTATCCATGCGCCGGACCCACAAAGTAAGATACGCCTAAAAATAGGGTTCATCCCGCCGACGTAACTTGCCTGCGCCGACGTAGTGTGGGCGTATATTTAGGCTGGACGCATGGTGGCGCTCCCATTGATCAGCCATTCAAATATGCAAATGAGGAAAATACGGCGATTCACGAACGTAAGTGCGCCCGACGCAGGCAACGAGAGGTGCGCGTAAGTTGTACGTCCGGCGTAAAGTTAAGCCCCATAAAGGAGGTGTAACTCAGCAGCAGACATGCAAAGGTCTGCACCAAGGAATACAAGCCGGCGTATTTTACGTAGTTTATGTTGGACGTGAGTCTAGCTGGGCGTAGGATACGTTCATGGCGTAGGCAGTGATCCGGCGTATCTTAGGCAGTTGTTCCGACGTCGTTGTGAGCATGCGCAGGGGGATGCGTCCACGGCACGACACATGCGCAGTTCGTTAAACGTACTTGTCTGACGCTCGGACCATCATTTACATGGGATCACGCCTCATTTGCATGGGTCAAGCCCACTCCCACCTACGCCGGCCTGCGCCTTCGAAACCTACGCCACGCCGACGCAGCGTGGGGAGCACTGGCTTCCTGAATTCCATGCTTGCCTCTCTGCGCTGCATCGGCGTAGCGCACAGGGGGGATGCGCTGTGGCGGCGTAATGTGCGCCGCTGTCTGTGAATCCGGGCCGTAGAGTCTAATGTCCCCCCATGACTATGGGAGGGACATTAGAATGTCAATTCTTGTTTATTAAAAATCTTACACACATAATAAAAACATATTTGCATATATACAAAATAAATAAAAAAATATAAACAAAAATAGCTTACATCAACATAGCAAAAACCTAAAGAAAACTAAATATACCAACCTAAACAAAGCCATAACCTCCACCTAAACATCCCCTCAGGCTAAGAAACCAGAGACCTGACATTCCTCCATGCCTTTGTCTAAGACACCTGTCCTTCTCAAGACCCCGAATCTTCCCAACTTCATCCAGAATGTCGTGCACCACCTCGACAGGGAGGACATTTTTCTGAATGGAAACCTGACACCTTGCATTCTATGTGAAGAAACAGACTACTAAGCTAACTAGAAAAGGTGTCTCAAAATCAAAATCTTGATGTGTCTCAAAGGCCCCGTACGACCACTCTGCATAACTCAAGCGAGAAAAGAAAAGGGATACCCAGAGCCCCACCCTCCTGCTTGTAGACTTCTATATTGAAGGGGCACTTGAGCAAGAAGTGGTCCATTGTCTCCTCCACCCCAACACATTCCACTCTTGGACAACCTTGGTTCTCCAGGGAGCGGTGCTTCAGGTTGCCCTTTACATAGAGTCTGTCATGGAACGAGCGTCAAGCCAAAATCCCAAAACTTTAAAGGGATTCTCTCCAGATTGAGAAAATGCAGACCCTCCCTCATAATAGGGCCTGGGCAATCCCTCAGGGCCAGTAACTCGCTAAAGGCAAATTCAACAACCCTCCTCTCCAGGTCCTTCCTAGGAAGAGACTTAATTTTCTCCGTCGTCACTTGCTGAAGCATTTTTCAGCAACATAAGCCGGGAGCTCACCATGTCGGTCCCTCAGGCTTTTTACTGGCCCACCATTCAACCCATTCAACCATTCTCCCAGCTTTGCAGAAAAGGCCAAAACCAGGACAAAAAAATGCCAACCCACCCAGATGGTTCCTCTGCCAGCAAGTAAGCAAAATTATGTTTCAAAAACATGAGAGAAAAGAATACCACCAGGTTGACCATATCTAGGCCACCCATCCACCTGGGAAGGTAGGTTACAGACTTCTTAACAAGATTCAGTTTGCTCCCCCATAACAGCTGGAGGAAACAGCTGTAGATTCTCTCATAGAGAGACACTGGCAAAACACAGACAGAGCTGACATACAGAAATACCGGGATCCACTAAGTTTTAATCAGGTCAATCCTTTCCCTGTAAGAGAGTTTCCAAACCTTCCAGCTGGCAACCTTGGCATCGGCATCTTGTAGCCTGCTTTCCCAATTCGCAAGGCCATAATCGCCGGGACCAAATTTGATGGCTAAAAATTTAATTTCCTGTTGTGACTGGGCAGACGTCTGGAAGCTGGAAGCCGTCGCCTTCCTCGCCAATCCAAAAAACGTCACTTTTATCCTGATTGATCTTTGAGCCAGATGATTCAGCATACTGCTCCATCGCTGAGACCACCTCCTCCCCCTCCTCTGTCCCAGAGATGAAAACAGATACGTCATCAGCATATGCCCCCGAGTTGTCACATAGAGAAGCGCATTGAAATCCTTGCATCCGCAGTTGTGGTTCACTCCCGTTTCCTTAGAGCCGTTACAGTCTTCTGCCCTGCTGCCGCCCTGTACCCTGCCCTACTGACTCCAATACATTGCCCTACTGACCCCTGCCCTACTTTCCGCCTGTACACTGTCCTACTGACCCACTGCACACTACCTTGCTGCCCCATCTTCTGTCCTGCTGCCCCCCTGTACCCTGCCCTACTGATTCCAATACATTGCCCTACTGACAGGGACAGACTGATAACTGATGGGGCCCCCGGGCAATAGAAGATTATGACTCCAATACATTGCCCTACTGACCCCTGTCTCCTGCCCTACTGTCCGCCTGTACACTGTCCTACTGACTAGGGTTGAGCAAACCCGAACTATTGGAAATAATTGGAAAAAGTCCGGGTTCGGGTTCGGAGTTCGGGTATGTTTTGGCGTGCTGCACGGCAGCCAATCGCCATTCGTGTTACTACTGTGACTGGGAACTGATCACAGCCATGCCTACTTATGGCATGGCTGTGATTGGCCAGTGCAGCATGTGACCCATCATGTGACCAGTCTCTATATTAGATAGAGGCACACAGCACAGATCGTCACTCTGCTTCACTCATGATATGGAAAGGCTGCTGGAATCTGCTGCTTAGGGAAAGTCATATGCCTAGTACACACGATAGGATAAATCCTCTGAGGATTTTGATCCGATGGAGTGTACACACCATCGGATCGAAATCCGCGCCGAATTCCCATCGCGATGACGTGTCGTGGCGACGTGCGCGACGCTGTCATATAAGGAATTCCATGCATGCGTCGAATCATTACGACGCATGCGAGGGATGGGTTCGGACGGATAGATCCGGTGAGTCTGTACAGACCTTAGGTGTATCTGGCTCGTTTTCACTGTATTTCACTTATGTGAGGGAAAGGTTGCTGAATCTGCTCAGGGAAAGTGTTAGGTCTATGCTGGTATACTGCTCCAGAAATATCAAGAAGCACACTTTATTTCTTTGATATCTGCATCATCTTATGGCATCTGGCTCGTTGTCACTGCTTCACTTATGTGAGGGAAAGGCTGCTGAATCATAGGGACAGTTTTAGGTGTATGTTGCTCCAGAAATATCAACAAGCACTCTATTCTTGTGACATCTGCTGTGCTTCATATAGTTTAGGAATTTTGTTCAACTATAGGGGCAGTTTGCAATCTATAGGTGACTCTGAATATTTTAACAGCACTACACCTGCCACACCACCTGCACACTTGTTATATACTGTGTTTCTGTCAAGTACATAGTCAGGGAGAGTTTCCTGAAATATTTTTCCTATAGGGGCAGTCAGCGATCTATTGGTGACTCTGTATATTTCAACAGCACTGCACCTGTCCCCTGTGATATACTGTCTGTGCAGTACATTGTTTAGGGCTGTGTTCCTGCCTCTTGCTATAGGTGGAGAAATATATAGGTGAATCTCTGCCTATTTCACCAGCATACACTTTTTTGTATTTAAAATTTTTAAAAATTAGGGCAAGACCCTAAATTTGAGAAATATATAGGTGAATCTCTGCCCATTTCACCAGCACTCCACCTTTCCCCTGTGATATACTGTCTGCGCAGTACATTGTTTAGTGCTGGCTTCCTGCTTATTGCTATAGCTAGAGAAATATATAGGTGAATTTCTGCCTATTTCACCAGCTTACACTATTTTTGTATTTAAAATTTCTCAAAATTAGGGCAAGACCCTAAATTTGAGAAATATATAGGTGAATCTCTGCCCATTTCACCAGCACTCCACCTGTCCCCTGTGATATACTGTCTGTGCAGTACATCGTTTAGTACTGGCTTCCTGCTTATTGCTGTAGGTAGAGAAATATATAGGTGAATCTCTGCCTATTTCACCAGCTTACACTATTTTTGTATTTAAAATTTCTCAAAATTAGGGCAAGACCCTAAATTTGAGAAATATGAGGAAAACGTCAAATAAGGGACGTGGCCGCAGTCGTGGTGCTGCTGGTGGAGCTCCTGTTACAGGGAGATCACATGGTCGATCTGTGCCAGCTACAAGCACAAGTGAAACACCTTTCTCAGGTGCGAGTAGCCGACAGAGCCTGCAGCGATATTTGGTCGGGCCCAGTGCTTTAAGTGGGCCAAAAGAGGTGCCGGTACTCTATTAGGCGCCGGTGCTCCCCCCCCCCCCCAATACTGAACATGAAAATACCCTTAGAAAGTACCCTGAAAAAGAGCTACTGTAGAAAGAGCTACTGAACATAAATAAAATGTGCAAAAGGGTATTGAACAAAATGGGCTCTGCACGTGCACTGTGCGAAAACTCTGGAGCTCATCCCTAATCCTATGTAATGTATCCCTCTCAGGGCTTTCAGCATGTAGGGGGTTACATGATTAATCCAGTGTAATGCATCCTTCAGGGCTTTCAGCATGTAAGGGGTTAAATTATTGCAGGATTAATCATTTAACCCCTTACATGCTGAAAGCCCTGAAGGATGCATTACACTGGATCATTTAACCCCTTACATGCTGAAAGCCCTGAGGGTATAGATCATGAAGCTCTGTTATTGATCAAATTATTGCAGGCCGCAGCAGGAGGGGGCTTTTGGCAATGGCACCAGGCAGACAGGCATGTTGTTACTGTAAGTGAGTACTGTGCTTAGGCCCTCAGGGCAGGCATGCTGCGTGTGTACTTGGTGGAGAGTGAGTGGCTGGCCTGGTCGGGCAATGCATTAACACGTGGCATGGCGGTGGCGTGAGTCTGAGTCTCCCAAACTAGGTGCTGGTGCCGACTGCCGAGTCCTACTCCCATATGTATCGTCAGGCTCACCTGTCGTGTCAAGACTGAGTTGGCCGGCTGTCCCTCCCAGATGAAGTCCACTGCACACATCCGGACCGGCGCTGTCAGGGTGGAGGAGAAGATGGCAGCGGATACAGAAACGCGGGCGGGACTCCTCCAGGGGCAGCCTTTGGGCATGCGCCCGCCCACGTTCATGGATTGGCCAGCCCCACCAGCACATGACCACATACGCCCAATCACAGGGTGCCAGCTGCCGCAAAATGGTGGCCGTGCTCGGAACAGTGACACAGTATTAACATTTTACTGATTTAAAAAAAAAGTGACACGGACGCCGGTATTTTGTGCCCCCCCCCAATGTTGCGCCCGGTGCGATACGCCAGTGCGTTCCGGTACGGGAAACCCACGTACTGGGCGCACGGAGAGGTGCTGGTACTCTCCAGGGCCATTTTTGGAAGTGGCGGTACTGAGTACCGCCGCGTTCCGGCCCAGTTAAAGCACTGGTCGGGCCTAATCCAGCTCTACGAATGTTGAGGCCAGGAGCAGAACAGGCGGTAGTAGATTGGGTTGCTGACAGTGACTCCAGTTCCACTTCACATTGTCTCCCAACCAGTCTTGTGCTGAAAGTTCAGAGTTGGAGCCGATGTCCACCATCAGTCTTTCACCTCACCCCCTTGCAAATCAGCCAAGCAGTCTGAGCCCCAAAGCATGCAGCAGTCTCTTCTTCTTTTTGATGAGTCTGTTAGCATGTGTTCCCAGGGCCATCCACCTAGCCCAGCCTCAGAAGGGGAAGAGATTGAGTGCACCGATGCCCAACCACTTATATTTCAGGATGAGTTCATGGGGGGACCATCACAGCACGTCTTGCATGATGATGATGAAACACAGTTGCCAACTGCTGGTGCTTTTGCAATTGTGCAGACCGACAAGGAGGGCAGTGGTGAAGACTGGGTGGAAGATGATGTGGAGGACGATGAGGTCCTCGACCCGACATGGAATCAACGTCATGCAGGTGACCCATGTAGTTCGGAGGAAGAGGCGGTGGTCGCACAGAGCCACCAGCACAGCAGAAGAGGGAGCAGGGTGCCAAAGCAGAGCGTCCGTCCCCTAGACAGTACGCCTGCTACTGCCCAACGCAGCAAGGGACCGAGCACACCAAAGCCAGGTCCAAGGAGTTCCCTAGCGTGGCAGTTCTTCACACAATGTGCTGATGACAAGACACGCGTGGTTTGCACGTTGTGCAATCAGAGCCTGAAGCGAGGCATAAACGTTCTCAACCTGAGCACAACCTGCATGACCAGGCATCTAAGTGCAAAGCACGAGCTGCAGTGGAGTAGACACCTCAAAAACCAAGAAAGGTCTCTGGCTCCTCCTGCTTCCTCTTCTGCATCAGTCTCGGGCCTCTCTGCCTCTTCATCCACCTCTGTAGTGACAGTGCCACCTGCCACCCCTCAATTAGAGGACCGGCAAGCAACACTACCACCTGGGTCACCAAACATCTCCACAATGTCCCATGGAAGCATTCAGCTCTCCATCTCCCAAATACTGGAGCGTAAGAGGAAGTACCCCTCTACCCACCCGCGATCCCTGGCCCTGAATGCCAGCATTTCAAAATTACTGGCCTTTGAAATGCTGTCATTCCGTCTGGTGGAGACGCAGAGTTTTAAAAGCCTGATGGCATTGGCTGTCCCACAGTATGTCGTGCCCAGCCGCCACTACTTTTCCAGGCGAGCCATCCCTTCCCTGCACAACCAAGTGGGGGACAAAATCAGGTGTGCACTGCGCAACGCCATCTGTGCCAAGGTCCACCTAACTACAGATACGTGGACCAGTAAGCACGGTCAGGGACGTTATATCTCCCTAACAGCGCACTGGGTAAATGTAGTGGCGGCTGGGCCTGAGGCGGATAGCATTTTGGCGCATGTCCTTCCACCATCGAGGATTGCAGGGCACTTCAGTTTGCCTCCTGTTCCTAACTCCTTCTACTCCGCTTCCTCATCCTCTACCGCCTCCTCATCCAGTCAGCGTAACAAATTCACCACCAACTTCAGCACAGCCATGGGTAAATGCCAGCAGGCAGTTTTAAAACTTTCCTGTTTGGGGGAAAAACCACACACCGCGCAGGAGTTGTGGAGGGACATGGAACAACAGACCGATGAGTGGTTGGCGTCAGTGAGCCTCAAGCCGGGCCTGGGGGTGTGCGATAACGGGCGAAAATCTCGTAGCAGCTCTGGGCCTAGCCGGTTTGACGCACATTCCTTTCCTGGCGCATGTGCTGAATATGGTGGTGCAGAGTTTCCTGAGAACTTACCCCAATATGCCACAGCTGCTGCAGAAAGTGCGGGCCGTCTGTGTGCACTTTCGGCATTCTCACCCTGCTGCTGCTCGCCTGGCAGCGCTGCAGTGTAACTTCGGCCTTCCCGCTCACCGCCTCATATGTGATGTGCCCACAAGGTGGAACTCCACCTTGCACATGCTGGCCAGACTGTGCGAGCAGCAGCAGGCGATAGTGGAGTTCCAGCTGCAGCACGCACGCGTGAGTCTCTCTGCGGAACAGAACCACTTTACCACCAATAACTGGGCCTCCATGCGAGACCTGTGTGCCTTGTTGCGCTGTTTTGAGTACTCCACCAACATGACCAGTGCCGATGACGCCGCTCTCAGCGTGACTATCCCAGTTCTATGCCTCCTTGAAAAAACGCTACGGGCGATGATGGAAGAGGATGTGGCACAGGAGGAGGAGGAGGAATCGGGATCATTTGCAAGGCTTTCAGGGCAGTCATTCACAAGTGGCTCCGAGGGTGCGTTCGTGCACCAACAAAGGCCAGGTACACAATTGTCTAGCAAGGGCACAGTTCTGGAGGATGACGCAGTGGAGGATGAGGAGGAGGAAGACATGGAGGAGGAGGAGGAACCATGTTCACAACAGGATGGCATCCAGACCAGCTCATGGCCATTACTGGTGCGTGGCTGGGGGGATACAGAGGACACAGATGATACACCTCCCACAGAGGACAGCTTTTCGTTGCCTCTGGAATTACATGCAATTACATGCTGCAGTGTCTCCGCAACGACCGGCGTGTTTCGCACATTATGACAGGTGCTGATTACTGGGTGGCCACGCTGCTGGATCCCCGTTACAAGGACAATATACCGTCCTTAATCCCCTCACTGGAGCGTGAACGCAAGATGCGCGAGTACAAGCGCACGCTGTTAGACGCGCTGCTGGTGCAATTCCCACCTGGCAGCCGGGTGAAGAAGGTGAAGGCAGAGGAGGAGAAAGAGGTCGCCAACGCAGCAGGGGCACCGCCAGCACCTCAGAAGGCAGGGTTAGCATGGCCGAAATGTGGAAAAGCTTTGTCAGCACGCCACAACAAACAGCACCACCAGCTGATATGGAACGTTTTAGCAGGAGGCAGTATTTCAGCAACATGGTGGAGCAGTATGTGAGCACACCCCTACACGTACTGACTGACGCCTTGCCCCCTTAAACTTCTGGGTCTCCAAATTGGGCACATGGCCTTGGCTTGCCCTTTACGCCTTGGAGGTGCTGGCCTGCCCTGCGGCCAGTGTATTGTCTGAACGTGTATTTAGCACGGCAGGGGGCGTTATCACAGACAAGCGCAGCCGCCTGTCCAGATCCAATGTGGACAAGCTCACGTTCATTAAAATGAACCAGGCATGGATCCCAGAGGAGTTGTCCGTACCTTGTTCAGAATAGACACCGGGCCGGCCTTACCCAGCCATTGTTTTTTTCTGAGCTTTCTAGGGTTGCCATCTCATCCCTTCCAAAGCAAAAACATATTAATTACACAGGTTCTCTGACTGATTAAGGTGCTGCTAATTAAACTCACTTGGTGCCTTATCGACATTAAATTAGCCCCAGAACCTGTGTAACTCTGTGTTCAGGTTTAAAGGGATGAGGTAGCAACCCTAGACCTGTCTCACTATTTTGGGGTTTACCCTAATTTAAAAAATAAATCAATTAAAAACCAAAACCTGCTGTGTTGGCTACCTCCTCCTCCTCCACTGCCGCTTCCACCTTCAGTCACATTCTTAGGCTTGCGCACTGCAACTGCTTTCTTTAAGTCCCACCAGAGGTTCTCAATCAGATTTAAGTCTGGTGACTGCGATGGCTACTCCAAAATGTTCCAGCCTTTAATCTGCAACCATGCTCTAGTGGAGTTGGAGGTATGCTTGGGATCATTGTCCTGTTGAAAGGTCCAATGTCTCCCAAGCCTCAGGTTTGTGACGGACTGCATCACATTGTCATCCAATATCTCCTGGTACTGAAGAGAATTCATGGTACCTTGCACACGCTGAAGCTTCCCTGTACCTGCAGAAGCAAAACAGCCCCAAAGCATGATTGACCCCCCGCCATGCTTCACAGTAGGCAAGGTGTTCTTTTCATCATAGGCCTTGTTCTTCCTCCTCCAAACATAGCGTTGATCCATGGGCCCAAACAGTTGTAATTTTGTTTTATCAGTCCACAGAACACAATCCCAAAACGTGTGTGGTTTGCCCACATGACTTTCGGCATGATGCAGTCGACTCTTATTCTTTGGAGACAGCAAGGGGGTGCGCCTGGGAGTTCTGGCATGGAGGCCTTCATTACGCAGTGTGCGCCGTATTGTCTGAGCAGAAACTTCAGTACCCACATCTGACAAATATTTTCTCAGTTCCTCAGCAGTCACACGGGGACTTTTCTCCACTCTACGCTTCAGGTAGTACACAACAGTCAAAGTCAGCATATTCTTTCTGCCACGACCAGGTAGCGTTTCAACAGTGCCCTTTGCCTTGAATTTTGCATTTACTACTGTATTACAAAACCAATTGATGTCATATTAGTTGCATATGGTTCTTTATGAAGTCCTTGTAGGATTTCATTCTGAATACAATTACAAATGTACACTAAATTCCCTAAAACCCTTTACAGCATTGGGGGGTTCAATAATTTTGAACAAAACTGTATGGACCTCGTCCTCAAAGGTCAAAAATCATTATATTTTTTTTTTTTTTTTTTTTATGTTATTTTAAGTTATTTCCCTATCCACATTTATTTCCAGAGTACTTGCCATGCTCTTCCCGACATTTTGCTGCCATTTGCAGCCCTCCAGCCCTTTCCCTTAGTTTTTTAGAGACATTTTTGTAGTCAAAAGTCTGGGTCCCCATTGACTTCAATGGGGTTCGGGTCAAAGTCCGGCTTCGTGTTCGCTCCCGAACCCAAACTTTTTTTTCAAAGTCCGGGTTCGGGTCCGAACCCGAACATCCAGGTGTCCGCTCAACTCTACTACTGACCCACTGCACACTACCCTGCTGCCCCATCTTCTGCCCTGCTGACCCCCTGTACACTGCCCTACTGACTCCAATACATTGCTCTGCTGACCTCGCATCCTCTGCCCCCCTGACATTTTTTACTATACCCCCACATCAGACAAGCTAGATCTGGCCCTGCTCCCTTTACAATGTAATAAAACTAAGGAAACTGTTAGCACTATATAAATCTTCAATAATGATAATAATATTGTCTTATATTTCTTTCACCTCTGACTAACAGACGTGTCCCGTTCCCCCAATATGGATTTTGTTTCTCGTCCTTCACTGTGCAGGTATACAGTCCGCCATCTTTCTCTGTGACGGATTTGATGGTGAGAGAATTCTGTGTAACGGTCATTCTTGAATTATTTCCCAGGAATACAAAATTGGTGGATGTAGTCACATGCCAGTAAGGACGTGTAATCTTCATGACACTTCTTATATCACAGAACATCTCGGCCGTCTCCCCCTCATACAGGGTAATAGATGGAGGATGCTGGACCACCGTCACTGCGCCTGGGGGGAGGAAACACATTCATCATTCTTATATACTGTATGAGTAAAAATGGCAACCCGACTCGATCAGATTATACTGAGCAAAGGTAATAGACGGGACGGCTCACAGAACTATACAATACAAACCCCCCTCCCCCCAGTGTGAACGAGTTCTAAGTGTTCCCCTTTATTGGCTAACCTGAGAAGGATTGGGGCCATTCTGTGCAAAACATACTGCACAGTGGAGGTAAGCGTGATATGTTTGTTTTTTTTTAAAAAAACGAGGGTTTAGTAAACCTTTAGGCCCCATGTACACGAGACGCTGTTAAACGCGCGTTCAGATGCAGTTGGACACTTTTATCCTATGTGACCGTGCACACAGTCTCCTTTATTGCCGTTTATAGGCAGTTGCGTTTAACCTCGTTTTTTTCCAGAAGCAAAAACATTGGTTCATACGCAAAACGTGGCTAAACGTGGTACCGGTGTTTTGACGCATTTTCGTTTATAGGCGTTTTTAAAGGTGACCTATTTTTTTTACATTAGAAATCTCCAAAATAATGGCAAATGATAAAAACATAAAAAAAATGTAATTGCTTGCATTGCATTGTGGACAATCCACAACTTGTGGCAGGTAACGTGGCAAGTGGACAATTCACAACTTGTGGCAGGTGACGTGGCAGGTGACATGGCAAATGACGTGGCCAGGTAAAGTGCCCAGGTGACATGGCCAGGTGACGTGTCCTGGTGATGTGGCAAATGGACAATCCACAATTTGTGGCAGGTGACGTGGCAGGTGACGTGGCCAGTGGACAATCCACAACTTGTGGCAGGTGATGTGGCCAGGTGACATGGCAGGTGACATGGCAAGTGGACAATTCACAACTTGTGGCCAGGTGAGGTGGCCAGGTGAGGTGGCCAGGTTATGTGTCCAGGTGACGTGGCAAGTGGACAATTTCAAAATTTGTAGCAGGTGACGTGGCCAGGTGACATGGCAGGTGACATGGCAAGTGGACAATCCACAACTTGTGCCAGGTGACATGGCCAGATGAGGTGGCCAGGTTATGTGTCCAGGTGACATAGCAAGTGGACAATTTCAAAATTTGTGGCAGGTAACATGGCCAGTGGACAATCCACAACTTGTGGTAGGTGACGTGGCCAGTGGACAATCCACAACTTCTGACAGGTGACCTGGCCAGGTGAAGTGGCCAGCTGATGCGTCCAGGTGATGTTGCAAGTGGACAATCCCAAATTTGTGGCAGGTGACGTGGCCAGGTGACATGGTCAGGTGAGGTGGCCAGGTGATGCGTCCAGGTGATGTAGCAAGTGGACAATCCAAAATTTGTGGCAGGTGACATGGCCAGGTGACGAGGTCAGGTGAGGTGGCCAGCTGATGCGTCCAGGTGACGTAGCAAGTGGACAATACAAAATTTGTGGCAGGTGAAGTGGCCAGGTGACGTGGCAGGTGACGTGGCCAGGTTATGTGGCAAGTGGACAATCCACAGCTTGTGGCAGGTGATGTGACAAGTGAAACGCTAAATACAAGTACACTGCTGCTCTATCAGCTGCTGCTACTCACTCTGGTCTCACAAAATGGCTGAAATGGTTAAATAATACTGTTTTTTGAGCTTAGGGAGGGTCTTATGAGTTTGCACCACCGTCTCGTGTGCATGGGGCCCAAGCTGTACATATACGGTGAAAGAAAATCACTTGAATCCCTCCCGGTAAACCGTCCCTGCCGGGAGAACACAGTGATTACTGCTAGAAGCTAAGCCGCCAGCAATAATCGCATGAAAAATGCAACATGCTGCTTGTAAATGTCCAGTTTTTTTGTGGGGGGAATTTGAAAAGGAATCCAAATTTTTAGAAATGTCACATTTTGGTGAGGAAACCTGGAAAGGAATTATCAATTTTAAAAATGTCAGATTTTGGCGGGGGAATTGAGAAAGGAATAATTTTTTTTTGAAATGTCAAGTTTTGGCAGGAAAATTGGGAAAGGAATTAAAATGTTAAAAAATTTAACATTTTGATGGGGGAATTGGGAAAGTAATATATATATTTTTTTTTTAATGTCAGATTTTTGGGAAAGCAATTCAAATATTTAGAAATGTCAGATTTTGGTGAGGAAATCGGGAAAGGAATTTACATTTTTAGATATGTTGTAGGGCTCTTCAGTTGAAGAATTGGAAAAGAAGAAAAACGCAACATGCTGCTTGTACTTAAAGCGGAGGTTCACCCTCAATATAAAATGCATCTTATTCAGATCAGCACAATAAGTACATATACAGTCTTTAAGCAGGCGAAAATGGCAGGCACTTCCGGGTATCCCTCCTGCGGGAGTGGGCGTGTCACCTTATTCCTCAGCACCCCAGTGTTTGCTGGGAATAGATCGCAATGTCTCCTGGGAACACAGTGTCACGCTTCCCAGGAGACGATTCAAGAACCCGTGCCTATCGTCACAACGGGGCATGCACTATTCATGACGCTGGCCGATTCCCGGAAGTATTTGCTTGTGGGCTTCACAATGCCCACAAGCAAGATGGAACTTCACAGCGCAAATTTTTATAAATATTTATTTACGGCCGAATGTGAATGCGGACGGCTAGAAAATTCTGAAAAGTGAGTACATTCTTAATAAGGTTAAAAGCTGTCGTTTAAAAAAAGTAAAAAAAAAAAACATTTTCTGCGTAACCCCCGCTTTAACTCACTTAACTACTTGTCGACCAGACGCCGCAGTTCTACGGCGGCAGGTCGGCTCCTCTGCGCGAGAGTGCGTACTATAACTTCAGCTCTCTAAGCGGCCACTAGAGGTGCGTGCACGCTGCCTGAGGCACGTGCGTATGCCCCCTGCTCGTCCCTGACTCCCGTGCGCGTGCCCGACGGGCGCGATCGCCGCCGGGCACCCGCGATTGCTCGTTACAGAGCGAGGACTGGGAGCTGTGTGTGTAAACGCACAGCTCCCGGTCCTGTCAGGGGAGAAATGCCTGACAATGTATGAACAGCGATCAGTCATTTCCCCTAGTGAGGCCACCCCCCCCCTACAGTTAGAACACACCCAGGGAACATACTTAACCCCTTCCCCGCCCCCTAGTGTTAACCCCTTCCCTGCCAGTGGCACTTTTATAGTAATCAATGCATTTTTATAGCACTGATCGCTATAAAAATGCCAATGGTCCCAAAAATGTGTCAAAAGTGTCCGATGTGTCCGCCATAATGTCGCAGTACCGAAAAAAAAATCGCTGATTGCCGCCATTACTAGTAAAAAAAAAATATTAATAAAAATGCCATACAACTACCCCCTATTTTGTAAACGCTATAACTTTTGCGCAAACCAATCAATAAACGTTTATTGCGATTTTTTTTTACAAAAAATATGTAGAAGAATACGTATCGGCCTAGACTGAGGAAAAATTGTTTTTTTATATATTTTTGGGGGATATTTATTACATCAAAAAGTAAAAAATATGCATTTTTTTCAAAATTGGCGCTCTAAGTTTGTTTATAGCGCAAAAAAATTAAAACCGCAGAGGTGATCAAATACACCAAAAGAAAGCTCTATTTGTGGGAAAAAAAAGACGCCACGCCACGACCGCGCAATTGTCAGTTAAAGCGACGCAGTGCCGAATCGCAAAAAGTGCTCTGGTCTTTGACCAGCAATATGGTCCGGGGTTTAAGTGGTTAATGGATCAACTCGGGTACAATCAGCCTGCCCATACATGGATCGAATCTTAGATGGTCCCTGTTGAACCGGCTGAGATTTGAACCACCTATGGCCGGCTTTAGGCTTAGTGATTAATGCTATTGTAAGAGATCAGAGTTTAGAAATATTGGGGTCATTGATAATGAATCCAGGTACAATTTTCAGTGCAAATGAGAGTATTTTTAAATTATCCATAGAAATGTATTTATCTCAGGGCCGATCCTAGGCAGGGTGCATTGCACCCAGGCGCCTGCAGAGGTGGGGGCGCCGAACATCTAACAGACTCTCTAACAGAAGCCCTCTCTGTGTCCATCAGAGGCCCCCCCTCCAGGTCCCAATAAAGTACTCTGCTCCTCTTCCTGTATTTTGTTTATTGTTAAGAGATCATGTAAGGATCCCAGGGTAATGAAGACTTTGTGGGGGAGCATCTCTGTGGTTGAGTCATTGCCATAGAAACATTTGTAAAGGGGGGGAGTTAGTAAAATGACGACGCCCATGTGGGGGCGCCAGAAATATTTCTGCACCCAGGTGCCTGTGACCCTAGGATCGGCCCTGATTTATCTAATTACTGTCACTTCACTAAGGATGAGAGTCCTTTTAAAATTTCCATCTTTTTGGTCAAAGGCTTGAGGAACCATATAGAACCATTTTCAGAATTGAAGACATGAATCTCAAAAACGTACTTAACTACTTCAGCCCCGGAAGGATTTATCCCCTTAATGACCGGGCCATTAATTGTGATACGGCACTGCGCTGCTTTAACTGCCAATTGTGCGGTCGTTTTTTAACCTTTTGCTATAATAAATATCCCCAAATTTTTTATTTATTTTTTAAAAAGGAAATGTCTTCATCAGTTTAGGCCAATACGTATTCTTCTTCAGAGGTAGCCCCTCCCACTCCTCCCCCAACAGGGCTCCCCCCAAGGGTCTCCCCTACTCCCAGGCCACAAGCCTCATCTGGAGGCAGGAAGGCAACACGCAAGACCAGGGGGGTGGCCGAGGTTCTGCCGGAAAACCTGAGGAGGGACCAGGCCCGTCAGACCCGCCATCTTGGTCAGGTCACACTGACTTTGGACCGGATGGAGGAGAGCCTGGCCTCCATGAAAGAAAACGTGCAGGACATGAGTTGTAACACCCTGGCTGTCATTAACTGCTTAAATGACCTGCAGACTGCCACAGCAGGCGTGGGTCAGGAGGTGCATGCCCTGACCCAGGCTGTCCAGGCCAACACGGCAACCCTAAATGAGGCGCTCACGCGCATTGCCGTGGCCTTGGAGGGCAGGCCGTCAGGTGGGCAGAGACCAGGGGATGCTTCTCCTTCCCCTGATTCCCCCCCCCTATGAGTCTCCCCTGAGGGGCCGTGGCCATGGCCGCCCCAGGCGGGGGTCACGCCAGCGGCGTTAGGTGTTTGTCTTTTTGTTTAGTCAGTGTTTTATGTTTATTTGTTCGTTTTTACTGTGTTTATGATTTGTTTTATGTTTGTGAATGATGTATGATTGTGGGGGTGACATTCCTGCCGGAAAAGGGGTGTCACCCTCATTTGTGGTGGAGAAGGGTTCCCCAGGACCAGGGAGAAGTGATCCCAGGTCCGTGTGAATGGTGTATGAATGTACAGTAACATAATTGAAGCCTTGGCGTGGCGTTGCTGCTCCCTAGTAACGTGCGTTGTACTTTGGTCTAATCCAATTTGATGAGGATGTGGGGTGTGTGTGCTAGGGACCACAGTGGTGTGCATGCATGCATTCTCATTGTGCCATGAATGAATGAAGAACTTGTATAGCGCGGCACATGCGAACTAAATCGCCTCTGGGCGCTTGTTGTTCCTGTCTCTTTTGGTATCAGAAGAGATGAGTTTTGATCTTTCTCCTGAATGCTAAGTGGTTTTCCTCCAACCGAATGCTGGTTGGTAAAGCGTTCCATAGTCTGGGACCTTGGACAGCGAATCTTCTTTCTCCTTTGGACTTGTAATTGGCTTTTGGGATTTGGAGCAGGTTTTGGTTGGTGGATCGCACAATGAGATTGGGATTATGAGTTTTTATTTTTTCGCATAGATAATGGGGAGCATTCCCATAGATACATCTATGCGTTAGACAGAGTGCTTTAAATACAATTCTGTCTTTTACTGGTAACCAGTGAAGGGATCTCAGTGAAGGTGAGATTGATTCCCAAGGTTTTTTCCCAGTCACTAGTCTGGCGGCCGTATTTTGCACGACTTGCAGACGAGCGATTTGGTACTTTGGGAGACCGAGGTAGAGGGCATTTGCATAGTCCAATCTGGAGTTTACAATCGCTCCCACCACGGTCGCAATGTCTTCTTTGGGAATAAAAGGAGTGAGTTTGCGTAGTAGGCGCAGCAGATGGTGAGATCCGCTGACCACTGACACTATTTGTGCGTCCATTGTCATGTAGGAGTCAAAGATGACCCCGAGACTTTTGACTTTGGCGCTAGGGGTGATGATTTTGCCCAGAATGGGCGGAGGCAACCAAGTTGTTGCAGGTTGATTCGTGCGCTTAGCGTGAAACAGGAGAAGTTCTGTTTTCGCTCCGTTGAGTTTAAGATAACTCTTTGTCATCCAGTTCTCTATCAAAGAGAGGCATGTCTCTAGATTGAGATGGTGATCCTTTTTGTTGCAAATGCGGAAATACAGTTGCGTGTCGTCTGCATATGAGTGATAAAGCAGTTTTTGTCTGCTAACGATTTTAAAAAGAGGACGAAGATAGATGTTAAACAGCACTGGCGATAGAGGCGATCCTTGAGGGACTCCGTGCGATAACGTGCGTTTCTCGGAAGTGAAAGGTCCCAATTTCACTGTTTGTGATCGGTTTTCCAAAAAAGAGGAGAACCAAGATAGATCACCTTCTGCGACTTTGGCAACGTCCGCTAGCCGAGTCAGTAATAGTTTGTGGTCTACGGTGTCAAAGGCAGCGCTTAGGTCCAGCAGAACCAGGAGACAAGATTCTCCATGATTAATTTGTGTGTTTAACGTGCAAAGATGCCTTCTGCGAGGCGTCTCCTGACTGCTGCTCCCTCAGAAGACGGGGTACCCTCGGTTAGGGGGGGATTTCGTGGTTTGGGGGCCAGGTCATCACGTATGTCAATCTCCAGGCCCTTTCTCACGGCGAAGTTGTGCAGCATGCAACATGCACAGATGATCTGGCACACAAAGTTTGGGGAATACAGCAGGGTACCCCCAGACTTATCCAGGCATCGGAAACGGGACTTCAGGAGGCCAAAGGTGCGTTCCACCACTGCACGGCATGTGCGTGTGCTTCATTGTATCTTCTCTCTCCTGGGGTTTGGGGATTCCGGAATGGAGTCATGAGATGGGGTCCCAGTGCATATGCAGAGTTACCTGGAAGGGAAAATACAGGAGGATGTTAGTCGTGCATGTGCCCCTCGTGATGTCTGCATCATGGGGGGGACAGTCATACCTGACTCCCATGTCACTCACCAACCAGCTAGCTGTCCCCATACATGTTCTGTTCGAATTCCATTGGGATGGGGCTCTGATGGTATATGTAGCTGTCATGGCTTGATCCTGGGTGTTTGGCACGTACGTGCCATATGAGGTATTGGGCATCGGCTATCACCTGTACGTTGATGGAATGCCAGTGCTTCCGATTGCGGTATATGTGCTCTGTCTCACGGGGGGGGCCGTAGTGCCACATGTGTGCAATCAATGGCCCCCACAGTGCGTGGGAATTCTGCAATTCTGTAGAAATCACGCATTGCCTTCATCCGCAGGTCCTCCTGGGTGGTTTTGATTATTTGGTTGGCCATGCGTCTGAGGATTGCGGGGACAACCTGGTGCACACATCTGCTCATGGAGGATTGGGACATCCCAGCCACCACTCCACTTGTACGCTGAAAAGAGCCACTGGCAAGGAAACGGAGTGTTGCCAGTACCTTGACCAGTGGCTCCACTGCATGTGAGCGTTTTGTCTTGCTGGTGATGTCATCTTTCAGGGTTGTGGTTAATTCCACGATGGCAGCAGGGCTGAATCTGAAGATGCGATACTCCTCAGAATCACACATGCCAAAGATGTCTATGCGCGGTCGGTATATCCTCTCCCGCGCACTCCTTCTCCTCCTCCGTTCCCTCCTCCTTCTGCGCGCATCTAAAGCCAGTAGTATAGCTATGACCATGGATGCCCCTGGCATGTTGGCATGCAGATTGTTGTCCTGCAAGTGTGTGTGCTCAGCTCGTCCCTAACGGTGTTGCTTTAGCTGATCTGCACACGTCTGGTGCAAAGTTAAGCCTGCTTTTATAAGGGGTAACTTTAGACCGGACATACAGCTGATGCGCACAGTGCGTAGCCTGCGCCGGTCAAATGTACTTTTGTGGATCGCCGCATCTCCCTCATTTGCATATTTGCCTAGCAAAACAATGGTGCGTTGAGCATATTTTTGCGCCCCACGATGCGCCGGTGTAATCTTTTTACGTCGGTCGGAAAAATCTGGTTTTCAGGCGTAACTGGTTTTGGGGATACGCATAGATACGACGGTGCATATTTACACTTACGCCGTGCATCTCGAGATACGCCGGCGTAAGTGCTTTGTGAATCTGCCCCATAGTGTCTACAAAATACACTTCCCTGCTGACATCGCATCCTCTGCCCCCCTTCCATATTTTATTGTACCCCCAGGGCCGTTTGAAGGAATTTGGGGGCCCCAAGCAAGAAGCGGGGGACGGGGTGTTGCTGAGTTTTAAGTAGAGAAGCGGGGGGGGGGGGGGGACAGCTGCCGCCGAACACTGAGATGTACTTCTTCTGTCATTGCTTGCAAGCAAGTTGATAAGCGGGGGGCCTAGGGGGCGCTGTGCAAGCATTGATAAGTGTATATAAACCAGGTAGTACTTCTTCTGATAAGCGGGGGGAGGGGGGTGCTGCTGCCGCCGAATGTCGGGTAGTACTTCTTCTGATAAGCGTCCCTCCCCCATGTTCTTTTTACCCCCCCCCCTCCCTACCGCATACCGCATGCCAGAAGATTCAGTTTGTTGTTCCCGGCCGGACTAAAAGGAAGTGAGCACTGAGTGTGTGCACTTCCTGTCAGTCCGTCCGGGAACAGGACACTGAATCTCCTGTACCGCGCGGTTACGGTACCCGGCCGGACTGCAGGAGGAACTAGGAGGAGGAGCTCGGCCACGCTACAGGCTGCAGCACTTATAGGAAGCGGCTGCGCAGCGGTGCGGCAAGGGCCCGTCCTGCTGGGGCCCCTGGCCAGCTCGGGGCCCCAAGCAGTTGCTTGCTTTGCCTGTCTTGTTCCGACGGGCCTGTGTACCCCCACATCAGACAAGCTGGATCTGGCCCTGCTCCCTTTACAATGTAAAACACTTAGGAAACTGTTAGCACTATATAACTCTTGAATAATAATAATATTGTCTTAGATTTCTTTCACCTCTGACTAACAGACGTGTCCCGTTCCCCAAATATTGATTTTGTTTCTCATCCCACACTCTGCAGGTATACAGTCCGGTATCTTTCTCTGTGACGGATTTGATGGTGAGAGAATTCTGTGTGACGGTCATTCTTGGATTATTTCCCAGTAAATCAACATAGGTGGATGTAGTCACATGCCAGTAATGACGTGTAATCTTCCCAATATTTCTTACATCACAGAACATCTTGGCCGTCTCCCCCTCATACAGGGTAAGAGATGGAGGATACTGGACCACCGTCACTGTGCCGACACCTGGGGGGAACAAACACATTCATCATTCTTATATACCGTATGAGTAAAAATGGCAACCTGACTCAAACAGATTATACAGAGCAAAAGTAATAGACAGGACATTTCACAGAACCAGTGGTGTACCAACTGAGGAGCGGGGGGGGGGGCGGTCTGTCCCGGGTGCCACACACTGGGGGGGGGGGGTCAGACTGGTGCACACGCGAGTGAAGTGGTGACAGCGGGGCGGTCTCAGGCAGTGCAGCAGCGCAGTGATAGGGCAGGGAGAGCCCGGAGAGACGAGCTGTGACAGGGTTTGGGGGTGCCCAGGCTGGGTGTGGACCGTACCACTACCCGGGTGACAACCAGAGCTGGCCACCTGATTGACAAAACGGAGCATGAGAAAGAAAACACTCTCTCTCCTCCTGTACCAGAGGGGAGAGAGAGACAGTGAGCAGCACTGAGTAGAGGAACTGCTGGAGTTACCTTTTTAAGTAAACCAGCAGGCGATTGGTTGCTAGGTGGTCCTAGCAACTAATCATTAGCTTGTTAATATGAAAAATTAACCCCAGCAGTTCCCGCCCTCTGTTCAGCGCTACTGTGTCTCTCCCTCTGCATTATTAAGGTAGGAAAAGGCAGAGCTGGGGGGGTCTGTGTATTGTGCAGGGGGTCCAGAGGGGGAGTCTGTATAACATGCAGGGGGTCCAGAGTTGTGGGAGTGTTGTGTAACATGCAGGGGTCCAGAGCTGTGGGGGGGGTCTGTGTATCATGCAGGGGGTTCAGAGGTGGGGGTCTGTGTAACATGCAGGGGGTACAGAGCTGTGGGGGGTTTGTGTAACATGCAGGGGTCCAGAGATGTGGGGGGGTTGTGTAACAGGCAGGGGGTCCAGAGCTGTGGGTGGGTTTATGTAACATGCAGGGGTCCAGAGCTGTGGGGGGTGTGTAATGTAAAGGGGTCCAGAGCTTCGGGGGGCTGTGTAATGTAAAGGAGTCCAGAGGTGCAAGGTGCTGTGTAATGTAAAGGGGGTCCAGCGATACAGGGGGCTGTGTAATGTAAAGGAGTCCAGAGGTGCAGGGTGCTGTGTAATGTAAAGGAAACAGAAAAGGCTGTGGGGGGTGTGTAATGTAAAGGGGTCCAGGAGCTTTTGGGGGCTGTGTAATGTAAAGGAGTCCAGAGGTACAGGGTGCTGTGTAATGTAAAGGGGTCCAGAGCTTTGGGGGGCTGTGTAATGTAAAGGAGTCCAGAGGTGCAGGGTGCTGTGTAATGTTAAGGGGTCCAGGGTTGCAGGGGACTGTGTAATTTAAAGGGGTCCGTTGGAGGCTCTTTAACCAAGTTTGTTGTGGCGGTGTGTCAGACTGACACACCGCACCACCGATTGCCACGATGCGCGCCCCCAGGGGTGCGCGGAAGCTGTTATCCTGCTGGATGTCATGTGACGTCCAGTCAGGATAACTGAACCACCGCCCGACACTTCGCATTATGTCATCAAAAAATCCAAAAGAGATGAAGTTCTGGGCTATTGCTAAGTATACACCCCACTGGAGGGGTAGCCACAAAGTTCGGAAATTTAGCAAAAATGAATCGAGATGGATATATGAAATGCAATCTTTATCGCCGAATGGCCTTAATATCGAATTCGATTTAAATTGCTTCATTTCAGTTTATTGAACATGGGTTTCCTCTCTTTTTTCCTTTTTTATCAATATATATGATTTTTTAGGAATGGTGTATGGATATATATTCTTAACAATATTATTTATTATATATATTTCATATTTTTAAGAGCAATAGTGATTCAGTATATTTTTCATCATGTATGAAAGGGTTAAGCATCCTTACTCTACTGAGAATGAACGTTTTCTTGCTATATTCTCTTCTCGGCCACTAGGGGCTGCTATGTCGTGTGCATATCCTTATAGTGTCCGATTTTTAAATGAATGTTCTGTTTTCTAGGTGTATAATCATGTTTTTAATTGCTTGTATTAAATATTAGTGGTTATATGTTTTTTATTATTGTTTCCATACATTCCCAAAGGCCAGCAATGATGCTAGATGAGTAGCTCCCTCCGCTGTCTCTTCCTGTCATTCTGGACATCCCGCTGGCTATAAATAAGACCAGCTGGGATGCGTCCTGCAGTTACCCATGACTAAGTCACGTGTCTAGTGACGTTACGCGTGGGGGAGAAGCCAAATGATGGGATCGACGGATTCTATGTCCGTATGAGGAGACCATCAACCTGAGAGGCTTTTAGGAGTGATATTGGTGTCTTTTTTTCCTGAGGATTTGTGAGTTTGCAATTGTTACCAGCTGTAGTCTGTTGCATTCCTGGTCCAGCAGTATTGCACCATGAGTCTTTGTTTTTTCTCTCTGATTTGTATGAGCTGTGCTGCATAGAGGATCTGACATCTGTGCATGTGAAAGTTACCAGAATCATAGAAGGTTAATTCCACAGAGCAACCTCGAGTCTTTACCAGCAATTGTTTTTTCCACTCCATAGAGGGTGTGCTGCACGTTTTAGCCACAGCATTCACTGGGACAATTGAATTGAATTGTTTTTGTTTTGTGCTTCACATGTATGTGTAATGTCCTATCTGGACTAATATTACACCCCCTGCTGTACACGGTTTCACTACTTAAAGTGGAGGTTCATCCAAAAACTCAATTTTTAACCTTAGATTGGGCCTAATTACGGGAAGCAGAATCGGGTGTTTTGGTTAAAATCAATGCAGTACTTACCTTTTTTGAGATCGATGTTCTCCGCCACTTCCGGGTATGGGCTGCGGGACTGGGTGTTCCTACTTGATTGACAGCCTTCCGACCGTCGCATACAGCGCGTCACCAGTTTCCGAAAGTAGCCGAACGTCGGTGCGCAGGCACCGTATAGCGCCGCACCGACGTTCGGCAACTCGTGACACGCTGAATGCGACCGTCGGAAGGCTGTCAATCAAATAGGAACGCCCAGTCCCGAAGACCACACCTGGAAGCGGCGGGAGAACATCTATCTCCAAAAAGGTAAGTACTGCATTGATTTTAACCAAAACACCCGAATCTGCTTCCCGTAATTAGGCCAATTCTAATGTTAATTTTTTTTTTTTCGGGTGAACCCCTGCTTTAAGTTAGTATTTAGTGCATATAATTCTTATATATTCTTCACTTTTTAGGTTTGATTCACCTTTATTATATGCAGCAAATTATTATTTCGTTATTTTTGTGGTGTCCTATATTTTAACTATTTAGTAGCGCTTTAGTAGAAATTTTTCCACCGCCCGCCCGTCATTGTGCTATAGGCCGGGCTGTAAGTGGTTAAAAACCAATCTCCCCCTCTACAAACCATGAAAACGCATCATAAATGTTCACAAAAATGTGCTATGAAATTTCACTGGAAAGTGCATAATTATACAGCAGCACTGGTGTGAACTTAAGCTGTACATATACGGTGAAATAAAATTGTTTAAATCCCTCCAGCTAAACCGTCCCTGCCGGGAGAACACAGTGATTACTTCTAGCAGCTATGCCGCCAGCAATAATCGCATTAAAAATGCAACATGCTGCTTGTAAATGTCCAGTTTTGGTGGGGAAATTGGGAAAGAAATTAAAATTTTTAAAAAATTCAGATTTTGGTGAGAAAACCTGGAAAGGGATTCACATTTTTTAGAAATATTCTATTTTGGTGGGGGAATTGGAAAAGGAATTACATTTTTTAGAAATGTCAGGTTTTGGTGGGGGAATTGGGAAAGGGATTACAATTTGTAGAAATATCAGATTTTGATGAGTAAATCAGAAAAGGGATTCACGTTTTTAGAAATATTCTATTTTGGTGGGGGAATTGGGAAAGGAATTCAAATTTTAGAAATATCAAGATTTGGTGAGGAAATCAGGAAAGGGATTCACATTTTTAGAAATGTTGTGACTCTTCAGTTGAAGAATTGGAAAGAGCTGAAAAATGCAACATGCTGCTTGTACTTAAAGCGGTTCTCCACCCTAAAGTGGAGTCCCGCTGATCGGAACCCTCCCCCCCTCCGGTGTCACATTTGACACCTTTCAGGGGGGAGGCCCGGCATTCACGGGCAAAAGACGGGCATTCCGTCACATCCCGTCGCCCCCCCGTTGTGTGCTGGGAACACTCGGCTCCCAGCACACAGCGGGAGCCAATCGGCGGGCGCGGCGCGACTCGCGCATGCGCCGTAGGGAACCGGGCAGTGAAGCCGCAGCGCTTCACTTCCTGGTTCCCTCAGCGTGGATGGCGGGGGGAGCAGCAGAGAGACGAGCGATCGCTCGTCCTCTGCTGCGATCGGTGCTGGACTCCAGGACAGGTAAGTGTCCTTATATTAAAAGTCAGCAGCTGCAGTATTTGTAGCTGCTGGCTTTTAATATTATTTTCCCATGGCACATCCGCTTTAAGTTGATTAATGGATCAACTCGGGTACAATCAGCCTGCCAATACATGGATTGAATCTCAGATGGTTCCTGCTGAACCGGCCGAGATTTGAACCACCTCGGCTTAAAGCGGAGGTTCACCCATAGCTTACACATTTTCCCCTTAGATTCCTGCTCGTTTTGTCTAGGGGAATCGGCTATTTGTTTTAAAATATGATCCGTACTTACCCGTTTACGAGATGCATCCTCTCCGTCGCTTCCGGGTATGGGCTGCGGGACTGGGCGTTCCTTCTTGATTGACAGTCTTCCGAGAGGCTTCCGACGGTCGCATCCATCGCGTCACGATTTTCCGAAAGAAGCCGAACGTCGGTGCGCAGGCGCAGTATAGAGCCGCACCGACGTTCGGCTTCTTTCGGCTACGAGTGACGCGATGGATGCGACCGTCGGAAGCCTCTCGGAAGACTGTCAATCAAGAAGGAACGCCCGCTCCCGAAGACCCATACCCGGAAGCGACGGAAGAAGATGCATCTCGAAAACGGGTAAGTACGGATCATATTTTAAAACAAATAGCCGATTCCCATAGACAAAACAAGCAGGAATCTAAGGGGAAAATAGAAAAAAAAAAGGAATTGGGTGAACTCCCGCTTTAAGCTTTAGGCTTAGTGATTAATGCTATTGTAAGAGATCAGAGTTTAGAAATATTAGGGACATTGATAATAAATCCAGGTACAATTTTCAGTGCAAATTAGAGTATTTTTGAATTATCCATAAAAGCAATTAAATCTAATTATTGCCTCTTCAAACCTGTCACTTCACCGAGGATGATGCCTTGTACACACGACAGGTTTTTCCCATCGGTAAAACTGCCGTGTTTTCCTTTGGCCGGGAAAACCGGCCGTGTGTATGCTCTAGGGTTGTCCAGATACCGATACCAGTATCGGTATCGGGACCGATACCGAGTATTTGCACTAGTACTCGTACTCGCGCAAATACTCCCGATACCAAAATAGAATACTTTTTTTTTTTTTGTGACATCGAACACAAATTGGATGGCACCATTGGATGGCACTGATAGGTGGCACTGGCATTGATTGAATGGCACTCATAAATGGATGGCACCGATAGGTGGCACTGGCATTGATTGGGTGGCACTGATGAGATGCACTAATAAGCTGCCTCCCTGCACTGATGCACTAATGGGCACTGATAGGTGGCACTGGCTAGCTGCACTTTTGGGCACTGGCACCGATGAGCTGCACTGACAGTGATCACTCCTTCAATGACATGTAGTTTTCCAGTACCGTATGCTAAAAAACAGCCCCACACCATGATGTACCAGTTCTTCATAATTCTAAAGAAAATATCTTTGGTCTGTATTGTGGTTTGAAAACGGTCACATGACATTAAAAAAAAGTATCGGTATTCGGTATCGGCGACTACTTGAAAAAAAGTATCGGTACTTGTACTCGGTCCTAAAAAAGTGGTATCGGGACAACCCTAGTATGCTCCTTAGCAGTTTTCCCGTCAGGAAAACTGCGGTTAAAAAAATTAGAACATGTTCTCTTTTTTCGCCGCGAACCGCAACATTTTTTTCCCCGCAGTTTTCCTATGGGGAAACACTGCTATAGAACATACACACGGCCGTGTTTCGTGACAAAAGCTCTCAGGCAGTTTTCCTGTCTGGAAAACCGGCCGTGTGTACACGGGGAAAAATGACGGAGCCGGTTCTCGGTTTTCCCCTCGGGTTTCCCGGCGGTCTTTTGACCGCCGAGAAACCCAATCGTGCGTACAAGGCATTAGAGTCCTTTTGAAATATCCATCTTTTTGGTCAAAGCCTTGAGGAACCATATAAAAACCATTTTCAGAATTGAAGACATAAAGAATCTCAAAAATGAACTTAATAATTAAAACAAGACAAAATAATCAGACAAAATAAGAATGCAAATTTTCCTCTGTCTATTCCAGCCCCAAAAAAATAAAGCTACATTGATCAACAGATAAAGAACCAATATAAAATGGATCAAAGGAAGGGCAATGAAAGCACAAGATTGTGAAAAGGACATTCAGACTTATTAGTAAATGACAAACCCCGTAGAGTACATATCAAACATGACATATGCATGTTAACATTGTGAAGGATGCTTCAGTGTAATTCTCCCTGCTAGTAACGTTGTGTGTGTGTTAGAGGATTTCAGGTGTGACTCACTCCTCGGCTAACAGGCTGTTGATATGGTAATGACCCTTCCTCAGCCAGTCCTATTTCAAAGGGTAAATGGTCTATTGTGTGTGTGAAGAAGCCCTGTGGTTACTGTTTAATGTGATTAGAAGTGGCTCATGTTAATTATTCTGATTGCTTCATTGTGGTAATTATCTCTTCTATGCGGGGCCAGGCTGTCTAGATACTGGCCCAGATTCAAGAAGCACTTGCGCCCGCGCAACCATAGTTGCGCGGCGCAAGTGCTTACTTGCTCCGGTGTAACGAGTGCTCCTGATTCAGGAACCTCGTTACACCGACTGCAGCCTAGGATGTGACAAACATAAGCCTCCTTATGCCTTCACATCCCAGGCTGCATTCTTGCGTTGGCCGCTAGGGGGCGCGACCTTTGTGATCGGCGTATAGTATGCAAATTGCATACTACCACCGATTCACAAAAGTTGCGCGGGCCCTGCGTACGCAAGGTACGGAGTTTCCGTACGGCGCCTTTAGCATAAGGCTGCTCCTGCTAATAGCAGGCGCAGCCAATGCTAAAGTATAGCTGCGCCTCCCGCCCGTGAAATTTAAATTTCACGTCGTTTACGTAAGTGAACCGTGAATGGCGCTGGACGCCATTCACGTTCACTTAGAAGCAAATGACGTCCTTGCGACGTCATTTGCCGCAATGCACGTCGGGAAAGTTTCCCGACGGAGCATGCGCTGTTCGCTCGGCGCGGGAGCGCGCCTAATTTAAATGATTCCCGCCCCCGGCGGGATCATTTACATTAGGCAGCCTTGCGCCCGGCTGTTTAGCATATTGCCCGCGCAATTTACGGAGCAACTGCTCCGTGAATCGCGGGCAAAGCGCAATATTTGCGTGGGCGCAGAGAAAAAAATTTGCTCTTTGCCCACGCAAATATTGCGCGATTCTACCTGAATCTGGGCCACTGTATTCTGTACAACTAGTAATTACCTTCACTGATGTCATTATCTAAAGAAAATGTGTTTTCAGGGTCGGCTCCGAAATGTCTGCCTATGATCTGTATGGAAGCCCCAGTGTGAGGGGGCGGAGATTGCCATTGTAACAGTTTTGGAAATTACATATAAGCTGTGTGTTATACCATTAAAGTGTCTTGTTCCAGCAGTAAGCATGACCCATGTGTGGCTTATTGGGTGATTCCAGGAATATCCCTATTCGTGGAATATTGGGGTGATTTTCTTTATGGGGAGAAGGGAAGACTTTGACGGGGATATCATTCTAATACCGTCACAATTGGTTGGCAGCAGCGGGATTTTCCCTTCTACTCTCCTTTACACCCGGATTCCAAGCAGACACTGGAAGAACTACTGGAAGTTCGTGGAAGGATTGCTAGCAACAAAACCAAGCGGGTCAGCATGGCAGAATTAATGGAGCTAGACCAGGAGAACTTGGTTGCAGCAACGCCAGCAGTACAAGAGAGGGAGACACCAGTGATTCAGGAAGAGGAATCACCAGCCAACAAGCTAATGAGAGAGAAGCTAGCATGGTTCGGTCCGAACCCAACGGCGGATGTGGTGCTGAAAGTGATGGACCTGTTAGCGGAGGAGGCTAAACAAATAAGAGACGCAGAACTACAGTTAAAACTGGCAGCAGTCCAACAAGCAGCCGCACATTCTCCAAACAGTGAGTACAGCACAGCAGACGCAAGGAAGATTCCGTTTAGCGCTTTTAAAGCTTTTGATGAAAAGGACTGTGAAATTGATAACTACCTGGCAGATTTTGAGCGACAATGTAACCTGCACCGAATAGCTAGAGGAGAGTGGGTTGCAATATTGTCAGGCAAACTGTCAGGCAAAGCTTCTGATGCTTTCCGGACCGTGCCAGATCAGGATATCCATAGCTACGCCCGGGTTAAAGAAGTGCTCCTGGCTCGTTATGCAGTAACCCCAGAGTCCCACCGACAGAAGTTCAGGGACTCACGCAAAAAAAACGGAAGACTCTTACGCGGAATGGGCATGCCAGTTATCCCTGTCGGCCTCTAACTGGGTTAACAGCAGCCAGGCCACCACCGCAGAGGACATTTTGCAACTAATGCTCCTGGAGCAATTTTACAATCACATCCATACGGATGTCAAAGACTGGGTGAGAGATCGCAGGCCCATGACTCTACCAGAGGCCGCGAAGTTGGCGGATGAATATGCGGATACTCGCAAGATGAACCAGGTCACACCACGGGTACAACCTCCACGACCAACGGCGCCCTCACACCCACCAGCCGCTAGATACCAACCTCCTAACAGACCGGTGACATCTAGCCCTCGCTATCCACGCCAGGAGGACAACGAACAACGCTGCTTCCGGTGCAAACAGCTGGGTCACTTCAAGCAGAATTGCCCCCTGAATGACAACACCAGGTCAAATTGGTCTCAACCTGGGTACCGCCCACCAGCAGCAGCCCATTGTGTAGACTCGGCTTGGGATCCCCAGGAGCTGGGTCGGAAAGAACCATTGGGCACCCCTTACGAAGCCCTCATGGTACAATCTGTTATTACGGACAACAGGGAACACCATTGTCAGCTGGTCATGGGCGACAGCCATGAGCCGGAGGGGCCCTGGAGGGAGCTGGGCAGAAAGAGGCACCGCTGGCCACCCTCCAAGAAGAAGAGGTCCTGGAAGCCGTATAACAAGCTGACCTGGGAGGAGAAGAAGCGACTGGAGGAGAGGGAGTCGCAGCGGGCGTCCCAGATGCGGGCCGAGATGTTTGCCAAGGGCCCACCGGTGGCCCCTTACACCACCACCCAGTTCCTGATGATGAAGGACCACGTGGAGAGCCTGCAGGACATGAGCAAGCAGGAGCTGATCCGTGAGTACATGGAGCTGGAGGAGTGCATAAGCCGCATGGAGGAGGAGAACAACCACCTGTGGTCACAGCAGGCTGACCCCCCCAGGCTCCATGAACTGGAGATAGAGCTGGAGAAGCTCAAAGAGGAGAACCAGCGGCTGCGGAGGGAGCAGGGGGTGGCTGACCCTATGGGGCACTGATCCCCCCCCCCCCCGAACTCTGAGCACCAGTGCTACAGCATTTCAAGAAATATAACTTTAAATGTTCTGTTTTTCTTTTTTTATGAATCTCCTGTGATTGTCACTTCAGAGCCATAACCTGCCCCCTCCCATAGTGGGACACCTAGACGGCGGCGCACAGACCCATTCGCCGTCTTCACACTGACTGCTGGTGACTCTGCAGATCGCACAAAGACTTGGGGACTGACCGGCGTGTGATCTGACGACCCGGTGGCATACTGTTGCCAAGGGAGGTCAGTTACGCCACCATTGAAAAAGAGTGTTTGGCCTTGGTATGGGCACTAAAAAAAACTCACACCTTACCTTTATGGCCGGGCTTTCACTCTCATCAACGATCACAACCCCTTGGTGTGGCTTAACCGGGTTTCAGGGGACAACGCCCGGTTGCTACGCTGGAGCTTGGCCTTACAGCCCTATGACTTTACGATTCATTATCGCCCAGGCAAGCAAAACGGGAATGCCGATGGATTGTCACGCCAAACGGAGTTAACCTCAGACTAAAAGCTCTGAACCCGTCAACCCTACTGGACCAGGAAAGGTCCAACCGGGTTGACGGAGCAGGGAGAAAAAGGGGGGCCATTGTGAAGGATGCTTCAGTGTAATTCTCCCTGCTAGTAATGTTGTGTGTGTGTTAGAGGATTTTAGGTGTGACTCACTCCTCGGCTAACAGGCTGTTGATATGGTAATGACCCTTCCTCAGCCAGTCCTATTTCAAAGGGTAATTGGTCTATTGTGTGTGTGAAGAAGCCCTGTGGTTACTGTTTAATGTGATTAGAAGTGGCTCATGTTAATTATTCTGATTGCTTCATTGTGGTAATTATCTCTTCTATGCGGGGCCAGGCTGTCTAGATAACGTATTCTGTACAACTAGTAATTACCTTCACTGATGTCATTATCTAAAGAAAATGTGTTTTCAGGGTCGGCTCCGAAATGTCTGCCTATGATCTGTATGGAAGCCCCAGTGTGAGGGGGCGGAGATTGTCATTGTAACAGTTTTGGAAATTACATATAAGCTGTGTGTTATACCATTAAAGTGTCTTGTTCCAGCAGTAAGCGTGACCCATGTGTGGCTTATTGGGTGATTCCAGGAATATCCCTCCTCGTGGAATATTGGGGTGATTTTCTTTATGGGGAGAAGGGAAGACTTTGGCGGGGATATCATTCTAATACCGTCACAAACATCATTCAGATATCAAAGATGGCCCCAACTTTCTAGATATTGCCATTCTGCCATCTCTCTTAATATTTTATCCACTTTATACAAAGTATGGAGGTTCTGGACAACCGTAATCTGCCTCGCTCTCTTCATAGTAGAAGAGAATGGAGGGTGGTTTTAGTTTTATACTTATTCTATATTCTCCAATTTTCTGAGATGGGTGAGAGACACATTTTACCACCAACAATTTCTGTTAAAATTTTTACGAGAAGAGGGGACATCCCTTTTTTTTCCTGTCTATAAAAGTCTTTTAAGTCGATTTAACTTCTACAAAGTTGGATTTTTAAGACCTAAAGCCATGTACACACGACCGGGTTTCCCGGTGGTAAAAAGTCAGCTGGGAATCCCGGGGGGGAAACCCGCTCAGTAACTTTCCCCCTGTACACACGATTGGGATTCCCAGTAAAAAGTAAAAGTAAAAAGTCTGCCGGGAATCCCGGGGGGAAAACCGAGAACCTGCTCAGTAACTTTTCCCCTGTACACGCAAGAGGTTTTCCCGTTGGAAAAACTGCGGTGTGAGTTTTTGCCCAGAATCTCAGCCGTGTGTTTCCCATAGGAAACTGCCGGGAAAAAGACCACCGGGAATCGTGGAAGGAAAAAAGAGAACATGTTCTAATTTTTATTGCCAGGATTCCCAGCGGTTTTTCTGTCATGGAGCATATACACGGCCAGTTTTCCCGGCCAAAAGCTGTCATGGCAGCTTTCCCGACAAGAAAACTTGTTGTGTGTACGAGGCATAAGACACATAGAAAGCTGATTTATACTTTTATCAGTTGTGACTTTACAGAAACAGAGGTTTCCAGGCAGTTGAACTATAGAATATATAATTGTATACTTCATAAGATTCACATTTAGGAATTTGCAAAGGATGCTCACATACAAAAAGTCCTATAGACAGCAGAGAACGTTTTCTACAGAGCCAAGACAGAATCAAATCAGTCTGATACGGGGGAAGAAAGCTCCCGGGCCATCAAAAACTCCAAACCAAATAAAATCTTATCTTCTAAGCTTTTAGGCCTCGTACACACGACCGAACATGTCTGCTGAAACTGGTCCGCGGACCAGTTTCCGCGGACATGTTCGGTCGTCTGTACGGCCGACCGGACAATTTTCCGGCGGATCGGACAGGTTTCCAGCTGACAAATGTTTCTTAGCATGCTAAGAAACATGTCCGCTGGAAGCCTGTCCGTCGGACATGTTCGGTCGTCTGTACGACTCACCGGACATGTCCGCTCGGCCAAAAGCCCTCGCATGCGTCGAAGTGATTCGACGCATGCGTGAAAGCATTGACTTTCCAGGGTCGCACACGTCGCCGCGTCATCGTCGTGGCGACTGCGCGGCCACGTCACCACGTTCGCTGTCCGTGGGAAATTTGGTCTGATGGTGTGTACAGCCATCAGACCAAAATCCGCCAGCGGACATGTCCGATTAAAAACGGTCCGCGGACCGTTTTCATCGGACATGTCCCGTCGTGTGTACGAGGCCTTAGAGTTTTATCCAAAACAAAGGCAATCTCACTCACCAAAACTACAAAGGAACTCAACTCAACAATAAAGACATCTCAGATTTTGGTGTGGAATTCGGAAATGGAATATTTTTTTTTAGCCATGTCAAATTTTGGTGAGGAAATCATTGAAAGAAGTTTAAATGTTTATAAATGTCACGTTTTGGTGGTAAAATTGGAAAAGAAATTTAAATGTTTAGAAATTCCAAATTTTGGTGAGGAAATCAAGAAAGGGATAATTTTTTTTTTTTAAATGTCAGGTTTTGGTGGGGTAATTGGGAAAGGAATTCAAATTTTTCGAAATGTAAAATTTTGGTGAGGAAATGGGGAAAGGGATTGGTGGTAAAATTGGAAAAGAAATTTAAATGTTTAGAAATTCCAAATTTTGGTGAGGAAATAAAGAAAGGGATAATTTTTTTTTTTTAAATGTCAGGTTTTGGTGAGGAAATTAGGAGAGAATGTCAACGTTTTAGAAATGTCAAGTTTTGGTGAGGGAATTAGAAAAGGAATTTAAATGTTTAGAAATGTAAACATTTTGGTAAGGAAATCGGCAAAGGGATTACATTTTTTTCAAAATGTCAAGTTTTGATGGGGGGATTTTGGAAACAAATGTACATTTTTGAAATGTCAGGTTTTGGTGGGGGAGCTGAAAAAGGAATTGCAATTTTTCAAAATGTCAAGTTTTGGTGGGAGATTCAGAAAAGGAATTTCAATTTTTAGAAATGTAAACATTTGGTGAGATAATCGGGAAAAGGGATTAAAAATGTTTTAAATGTCAGGTTTTGGTGAAGAAATTAGGAGAGAATTTCAACGTTTTAGAAATGACAAGTTTTGGTGAGGAAATTAGAAAAGGAATTTAAATGTTTAGAAATGTAAAATTTTGGTGAGGAAATGGGCTAAGGGAATTTTGGAAACAAATGTACATTTTTGAAATGTCAGGTTTTGGCGGGGTTTTTCTAAATGTCAAGTTTTGGTGGGAGATTCAGAAAAGGAATTTCAATTTTTAGAAATGTAAAATTTTGGTGAGATAATCAGGAAAAGGGATTAAAAATGTTTTAATTGTCAAGTTTTGGTGAGGGAAATGGAAAAGGTGTTTAAATGTTTAGAAATGTCAAGTTTTGTTGTTGGAATGGAAAAGGAATTACAAGTTTTAGAAATGTCTAAAATTTTGGTGAGGAAATCGGCTAAGGGATTACATTTTTTTTAGAAATGTCAAGTTTTGGTGGGGTAATTGGGAAAGGAATTCAGATTTTTCGAAATGTAAAATTTTGGTGAGGAAATGGGGAAATGGATTTACATTTTTTGAAAAATTGGAAAAAGCAGAATTTAACCCACACCCATACCCAAGGTACCTGCGAGCAGAGAGAGGAGAAGCACCGTTGAAGCCATCATAGAAAATGCAGTGTAGTTCTGAGCTTCTATGTTCTTGTGAGACGCTTCTAGTGCTGGCCTCCGCTCTTAACATACCAAATATTCTATTGCGCTGTTGTGGTCAAAAGTGACCCAAGGTGTGAACATAAACAGCTAGAGAAAATATCTGAATTGACGTTAGTAGGTTCAAAGAAACTGGTGTACAAAAGGCTCCAAAGCAAGATACAGTATCTGAAATTTGTATTCAGCCTCAGGCTATTTTATTAATTCATATTAAATGATGTATTATTTAGGATATTTTAGGTAAAAGGTAGCACCAAAATGACCGTTACTGGGCAGGAAGTCAGCTGTATTTTTAAAATAATTTTTATACCACCTTCATTTCTCTTTCATCATTAATATGAAACAAATCTCTAATGATTTAATGTGGCCTTATCCCACCTGATAAGGCTCCAGTATCTCATTTGTGTCCGCAAATATTGTGGGGAGGGGGCACATCTAAATCAGCACTTCTATTATCAAGGCTGTATGAGGTCTTGTGACAGTGTTGGCAAGGATGCCATATTCCATCCCACCCTCCCTGCCAAGCTTTTCGATTTAGTTCCACAAAAAAATCAAGGGAAGGGATGAACTTTCTTATCCTTTCCGAAGCTAGAGAAGGTTTTTGGTTGGAGTTGAGTTTTAATAATACAAGGAGGTTCCCCCTAGTGTATAAATGTAGGAGGGGCTCCTTGTAGCACATCTCCAAGCAAGCAGTGATATTCACAGTCAATTGTCAAAAGCGATGCTTAATACAAAATGACATTAAACATACAGTATATAGTTCTATATAATTGTTTTTATTTTTTAAATTATTCCCTCACCATCCCCTGATATATCACTAGTCAGCAACTGATCGTATGTCAAGTGGCAAAGAGCTGAGGGTGTGCCCGGGACCAAACTTGTTATGTGCAGGAGAAATGTTCATAGAAAGCAGTCACTAAGTGTCAGGTCACCTGAGGCCAGGTGACAGATTACCCCATTGTGGTCAGGAGTGTACCACTAAGGTAGTGGACCCTACAGCTGTCTGCTGCGGATGGAACTCTAGGTGGTTCAGGAAAGCAGGTCCACTGGAGCACCAGCACAGATCCCACAGGGAGCTAGAGCATAAGATTCCCCAGGGTGTGAATGTCTAAGAGCCAGAAGGTGTGCACCAGAGCCTCTAGTGGTGAGGATGGACTGCACTGCAACTGGCTCCAGGTCGCGGCCCCCAGGGTCTCCCAGCTCATGCTCACGGTAGGCTACAGGAGGATGGAGAGGAAGTAGCAGCCCAGGACAACAAGGGATAGTAAAGGGACTATGACAGACAGGAAGGGCACGGGCCCAAACACTGCACAGGAGACACTAAACAGAGCATACTCAGGGAGTAGGCACAAGAAACTGGGAAGACCGGAGACAGAGGCAATGACAGCAGAGGCAAAGTGAGATGGAAACCCAATAATCACATAGGAGATATCAATAGAAAGTACACAGGGGCATGAAGCAGGAAGGAGTGATTGTCTAGGACAATGACAGCAGACTGAAAGGATTACAAAAATGGAGACAAGACAGCAAGGCGCAGTGCTAGTCAGAATCCATAACACCAAAGGACTTCCACCCTGTCAGTTCCCAGGTGCACCATTGGTGGAACTGGCACTGATTACGGACATGATTATCTCAAAGGTGGGACTCATAGATCTTTAGGAATTCCACAGCCGACGCTACATAGCGAAAGTGAATGTTACTAGTTGGTCAGTAGAAACAGACCAAGAGCAAACAGGAGAAATGATACTCCCACTCCTACAACTGACCGCAGAGGAACTGTCACTTAGCTGGAGGCAGTAAGACGACTAGGTGGACCATGGCGAGGCCTGTTCTGAGGGGAACCGGTCCTGTTATACCGCTGTATGGTCTTGGCCACCGTGCTGCAGCTCAGTTTCAGGGTCTTGGCAATCTTCTTATAGCCTAGGCCATCTTTATGTAGAGAAACAATTTTTTCAGATCCTCAGAGAGTTCTTTGCCATGAGGTGCCATGTTGAGTCCCCCAGTGACCAGTATGAGTGAGTGAGAGCCATAACACCAAATTTAACACACCTGCTCCCCATTCACACCTGAGACCTTGTAACACTAACGAGTCACATGACACCGGGGAGGGAAAATGGCTAGTTGGGGGCAATTTGGAAATTTTCACTTAGGGGTGTACTCACTTTTTTTGTTGCCAGCGGTTTAGACATTAATGGCTGTGTGTTGAGTTATTTTGAGGGGACAGCAAATTTACATCGTTATACAAGCTGTACACTCACTACTTTACATTGTAGCAAAGTGTAATTTCTTCAGTGTTGTCACATGAAAAGATAGAAGAAAATATTTACAAAGATATGAGGGGTGTACTCACTTTGTGAGATACTGTACCTTTAAAAAATTTTTGGCATTGTCAATTTAGCCGGCAATCATACAGTAAACCTCAAGTTCAAGTTGTTGGTCTGATCACACATGGCTGATACCCAAATGGGGGGGGGGGCGGCAGACAGAACACACTTCATTTTACTGTAGTCTGATCTTTAAAGATGATTTCTTGTTGGTTGCTGGGAGATGCATACAGTTATGTCCATATATATTTGGACATAATTTTTGTTTTTTTTCGGGTATTTACCCAAACGTTTTCAAGATGTAGTTATATAATGGATTTGGGCTGAAAGTGCACACTTTCAGGTTTCATTTGAGGGTATGTACAGAGATAGAGAGATAGCAGCAACATTAGGAGTGGCTAAATCAACAGTTTGCTACATTCTTAGGAAAGAAGAACGCACTGGTGAGCTCAGCAACATAAAAAGTCCTAGACGTCCAAAGAAGACAACAGTGGTGGATGATCACATGATCCTCTCTATGGTCAAGAAAAACCCATTCACAACATCCAGACAAGTGAAGGACACACTCCAGGAGGTGGGCGTATCATTGTCAAAGTCCACAATCAAGAGAATATTTCACGAGAGCGAATACAGAGGGTTCACCACAAGGTGCAAACCATTCATAAGCCTGAAGAATAGAAAAGCCAGATTAGACTTTACCAAAAAAAACATCTAAAAAAGCCAGACTAGTTCTGGAAAAACATTCTTTGGACGGATGATACTAAACTTAATCTGTACCAGAATGACGGGTGGAAAAAAGTGTGGGGAAGGCTTGGAACAGCTCATGATCCAAAGCACACAACATCATCTATAAAACATGGTGGAAGCAGTGTGATGGCATCGGCATGCATGGCTTCCAGTGACACTGGGTCATTGGTGTTTATTGATGATGTGACAGAAGACAGAAGCAGCCGGAAGAATTCTGCCGTGTTTAGAGATATCCTGTCAGCCCAGATCCAGCCAAATGCAGCAAAGTTGATTGGAAGGCGCTTCACAGTACAGATGGACAATGATTCAAAACACACTGCAAAAGCAACCTGGGAGCTTTTGAAGGAAAAGAAGTGGAATATTCTGCAATGGCCGAGTCAATCACCTGATCACAACATAATTGAGCATTTCACTTGCTGAAGGCAAAACTAAAGGCAGAAAGACCCACACACAAAGAACAACTGAAGACAGCTGCAGTTAGAACCTGTCAAAGCATCAGAAAGGAGGAAACCCAGTCTTTAGTAATGTCCATGGGTTCCAGACTTCAGGCAGTCATTGCCAGTAAAGGATTCCCAACAAAATATTTAAAAAAATTAACATTTTATTTAGGATTATATTCATTCGTCCAATTACATTTGAGCCCCTGAAAATGGGAGGACTGTGTATAAAAATGGTTGCAGTTCCTAAAATTTGTACTTGATGGGCCAGATTCACAAAGAGTTACGCCGGCGTATCAGTAGATACGCCGACGTAACTCCGAATCTAAGCCCATCGTATGTCTAAATGTATTCTCAAACTGAGATACACTTAAACATGCCGAAGATACGACGCCTGCGCCGTCGTATCTTAGGGTGCAATATTTACGTTGGCCGCTAGGTGGCGCGTCCATTGAGGTCGGCGTAGAATATGCTAATGAGTAGTTACGCCGATTCACGAACGTAAAGATACGCCGTTTCCGTAAGCGATACGCAGTAAAGATAAACATGCCCCCCTAGGTGGCGTATCCTATGTTAAGTATGGCCGTCGTTCCCGCGTCAAAATTTTGAAATTTAACGTCGTTTGCGTAACTCGTCCGTGAATAGGGCTGGACGTCAATTACGTTCAGGTCGAAACCAATGACGTCCTTGCGACGTCATTTAGCGCAATGCACGTCGGGAAATTTTAGGGACGGCGCATGCGCATTAGGTTCGGCGCAGCAACGCGCCTAATTTAAATGCTCTACGCCCCCTACCCAGGTGATTTGAATTACGCGGGCTTGCGCCTGGGGATTTACGCTACGCCGCCGCAACTTTACAGGCAAGTGCTTTGTGAATTAAGCACTTGCCCGTAAAACTTGTGGCGGCGTAACGTAAATGCGATACGTTACGCCGCCGCAGATCTACATGAGTCTGCCCGATATTTATGTTCAACCCCTTGAATTAAATCCGAACGTCTGCACTTCAAATTCATTTGGATTGTTTCGTTTTAATTTTATTCTGGTGGCATACAGAGCCAAAAGTATGAAAATTGTGCCTGTGTCCAAATATTGTCAGGGAACTATCTGCAGAAGGACTGGCAGGTCTATCCATGTTCAGCAGAATCACGGATCAACAAACACAATGCGCATGCATGCACGGGCAACAGCGGTGAGAAATCTACGTTCTCCATTGCGCATGCGCGTGCGCCATAGCGCACGCAATACGTAAGTGACTCTTGGCGCCCAATGCCCTATTTAAAGCCTGCTGCAGAGGTCACCAATTGCTGCATGATCTTCAGCCTTCCTGTGTGTGTTCCTGAGTTTCTTGCTTCTGCTACCTTGAATTACCGTTCTCGACCCGGCTTGCCTGACCAGTCTTCTCTGTGTATGACCCCGGCTTGATCCTCGGCTTGTTCCTGTATCCTGTTCCTGTCTGCTGATCCAGTGTATGACCCCGGCTTGTCCTTTGACCTGTTCCGGTGACTTTACCTCTGCTTGCTAACCTGTGTATGACTTCCGGCTTGGCTTCTGACTCCGCCTCTGGTTCTCCCTGCCGCACAGCCTCATCTGGTACTTCCGGGGTACCCCTGCCTGACAGTCTACCCTGCTCACCAGCTGATCTCCAGCATCACCTCAGCTTGTCGCAGCTGGCAACTCCTGCCTCTTTGGGTATAGCACTCCCTGAGCCACCTTCAGGGGGTGCTCTGCACTTAGTCGCAAGGGAAGCCCTCTCAGCACTTCGGCCTCTGGTAAGGTACATGACAAATATATATGGACCACCCAACTGTAGGTTTGTACATAGCCATAACACTTTGTAAAGTTTTGGGGGGGGGGAGTCTTTCCCTATTTTTGTTAGTAAATAGTGTCCCTATACATTGGTGGCACTGCGGATCTCCTGCATATACCGGTGTTGGTGATTACTGTACCCTGTCAGGTGGTGAGAAATGGTGAGAACTGTGAGGAGTATTTATAGCACATCCTGTGCAATCTGTTCGGTGACCGTCACACCACAGGGGACGGTGCCTCCAACAGAAGTGACACCTCCAGGCTCATGTTTACTGAGTTAAAGACACATTTACAATTTTTACTTTTACTAATCTGACCTCCGTGAGATTATTAGTTGCCTGCGATCTTCCCCTTGTCTTTGGGCATCTTTGAAAATGCATTACCTGATCTGATTGGGGGACAGATACAAACAGGTCAGAGGAGGAGAGTGACAGATAGTGAGATAGTGAATAATATCTTCCCTACAATGTGTAGTTTGATTTTTTTATTTTTTTTTTCAATGGGGGAGGTAATTATTTTTACTTCTTTTTATTTTTTTATAGTTTTAACGTACCACTTGCAAAAATGAAGACAGTACAGGAGAGAGTAGCTAAAGTTTTAAACCATGTGTAGCACCCTCTACCGTAGGTAGGTGCTAGAGTGAGGATTTTTGGAAGGAAAGCGGCCAGGCAGGTAAATTTTGGAAGGCCTATGCTGCATGCTGGGCCTGCTTGTTTTGATCTGGGGGGCAGGGAGTGGTTAGTGTAGCAGTGGGTGTGATCACCTGTGCTTCAGTACTTGGGCTCCCCCCTGCTTCCAGGGAGAATGATCTGGAAGTGGGGCAGGGCACCGGACTAGAGTGGCAGGGAGTGAGTGAGTGAGCAACTTATATAGCGCAACACATGCGAACTGAATCGCCTCTGGGCGCTTGGTATCCATTCCCTGGGCCCTCAGGGAGATAGGTTTTGATCTTTCTCCTGAAGGCTAAGTGGTTTTCCTCCAGCCGGATGCTGGTTGGTAGAGCGTTCCATAGTCTGGGTCCTTGGAAAGCAAATCTTCGTTCTCCTTTGGACTTGTATCTGGTTTTGGGTATCTGGAGTAGATTTTGGTTGGTGGATCGCAGAACGCGATTGGGGTTGTGAGCTTTTAGTTTTTTGCATAGATATTGGGGGGCATTTCCCAGAGTGCCTTGAAAGTGATTCTGTCTTTCACTGGCAACCAATGAAGGGATCTCAGTGTAGGTGAGATCGATTCCCATGTTTTTTTCCCAGTCACAAGTCGAGCGGCCGTATTTTGAACGACCTGCAGACGTGTGATTTGGTACTTTGGGAGTCTGAGATAGAGGGCATTTGTATAGTCAAGTCTGGAGTTGATAATTGTTCCCACCACGACTGCTATGTCTTCTTTTGGGATGAAGGGGGTGAGTCTGCGTAGTAGGCGCAGCAGATGGTGCGATCCGCTGACTACTGACCCTATTTGTGCATCCATTGTCATGTAGTGGTCAAAAATGACTCCGAGACGTTTGACTTTGGTGCTAGGGGTGATGGTTTGACCCAGAATGGGCGGGGGCGTCCATGTTGTTGCGGGATGATTCTTTCGATTGGCGTGAAACAGGAGAAGTTCTGTTTTTGAGCCATTGAGTTTAAGATAACTCTTTGTCATCCAATTTTCTATCAAAGAAAGGCATTTCTCTAGTCCGAGATAATGATCCTTTTTGTTGCAGATGCGAAAATATAGGGAGCTCATGTGAGATGCCCTGGCCAATCCCCAATCGGAATTGGCAGGGGGAAGGCCTCCCATATAAGCTCAGGTCCAGCCCATCTGGGGGAGTTGTCGGTCGAGAGACGTGGAGAATGGAGTACTAAGCAGTAGCAGGGGCCCCATCCCCATCTGCGGGGGGTGCGAGGCCTAGCGGAGGAGCCCGGGAAAGCTGGGAGGGAACTTCATCTTTACACGGTCATGGGTGAAGTGTCCTGGAACAGAGGGGCTGGAGAAGCTGCCGCAACGTGTGTCCGGTTAAAGTTCTCTATCATGGGCAGGAGAAGGTCGGTGAGTGGACCACAGTGGATTACTGGATGAGGCATGCCAGGGGGAGCTGAGTGCGAGGCCAGAGGAGAGACTGTGGGAAAAGTGCCAAATCTATGCGGACTGAGGGCGCGGGATTTGCAAACCAGACTAGCTGGGAGCAGTAGTCCACCAATCTGCACGTGCTACTAAACTACTAGGCCGCCGGGGAGAAGTACTGCAGACCTCTGGCCTAGTAACAGCACCTATTACAGACAGCAATTGAGACTGTTCAGAGCGGTCTCCTTTGCTCACAGAGGATGATGTGACAGGAAAGATGATGATCTACAGTAAAAGTCCTGGGAGCAACAGTCTGCAGGGGGTATGCAGAGGAGGGGAAATAGTCTGCATGGTGATGCAGGGGAAGTGAATGTAGATATTATCTGTGCATCAGTACTTTAAGGCTCAATAAAACTTCAAGTTCTTAATATTATGGTAAAGCAACATGATCTATGGGCATCCCATATTCCCTTTCCCCAAACCAAGTTATATCCCCCAATAAACAAAAACAAAACAACGCAAATGACTGTTCATTGTCTCTGAGGTGATAGATGGAGGTCTGGCAGCAGGGTGATATGGTGGATGTTAGTTACTAGTAGCAACCAAGCGTTACACATGGGTTATATCCAACTACCTTTAAGTGATTGGACAAGCTAGCTTCATTTTTGTTGCAAGCAATATAGGGGGTCATAAGAGCAGAGGGGAGGGAACCATGTTCCGTACTGTTCTCCAAAAAATTGATTTTACTGGCAAGCCAAATATCCTATTATCTATGTCGTACAACACAGGACACAAGTTCGTTATTCTTAAACCTTGGGATGTCCAAAGGCAGTCACATTGAGGGGTGAGAAACACAGAAGATAATGTCAACAGGCCCAAGTAACAAATGAGCCAAAAGGTTTGACAAACTCAAAAAGCAACCTGTAGTACCCTAACCTGGCTTCAGGGGAGGCCAGAACATCCAGCTAATAGAACTTAGTAGAACAAAACATCCAGCTGGTAGAACAAAAGAGTGAACAGAGGACCAGTCTTGGAAATCTGACCATGAAGCACTACCAGATCTGGTAGAGTGCACATTAACAGGGAAGGGAGGACCCCCTATCTTATAGAACAAGGGTCTCCAAACTTTCTAAACAAAGGGCCAGTTTACTGACCTTCATGATTTTGGGGGCCAGGCTGTGGCCAGTAAAAGGAGAAAATGCCCCAGCACCAGTGGGAGTAAACCAATGCCTCCATCATTGGTTTTAGTGGGAGGAATAAATCCTCGTACACACGGTCGTCCAAAACCGATGGAAACGGACTGAAAGGCCTTTTCATCGGTCCAAACCGACCGTGTGTGCCCCCTTGGGTCAGTTATCCTTCAGTCCAAAAATTTAGAACTTGCTTTAAAATTCAACCGATGGACGCCTAATCGATAATTTAAAACCGATGGTTAGTACGCAAAAGCATCGGTTTAAAAACCCGCGCATGCTCAGAATCAAGTCGACGCATGCTTGGAAGCATTGAACTTCATTTTTCTCTGCACGATGTTGTGTTTTATGTCACCCGCGTTGGACTCGGTCGTTTTTTTATAGCTGATGGAGGTGTAAGCACATCAGACCATCAGTCAGCTTTATCGGTTAACCGATGACAACGGTCCTTTGGACCGTTCTCATCGATGGACAGATCGTGTGTACAGGGCTTAAGGCCTCATTCTTGGTATGAGTGGGAGGAATAATGCCCCATTAATGGTGTCAGTGGGAAGAATAGTGCCCATTATTGGCAGTCAGTTGGAGGGAAAGTGTCCCAAAGCTGGCAAGCAAAGGGCTGCATCTGGCCCCAGTTTGGAAACCACTGCTATGAAACACAGGCTTGAATGATGACACGTTAAAACCACCTATCAATGTTTGAGCAGGAAGTCCCCAGCAGGAACCCACTGGAGGCAAAGGAATCTGATTCCTAAAGAGGCTATAGCTGAGCGATAGTGTTTCGGAAACAGACCAATCGTCTGATGAGTATCTGCCCCCGTCCTGCTTAAACCTATATGACTTAGTGCATGCACGAGAAAAGATCACACTGAGACTGTACTCAGATTGATGATACTCTCTTATTGGTTCCAGATACATGGGGGTTTTATAAGTAAGTACTAAGGTGGTGAGCATATGTATCATTAGCACAATTATATCTAGCTATTAGTAGTTTCTGATTGATTGTGTCCATGTAAGGTGAACTTCTCCAGATCTGGGCATCACCAAGTCGGGCGTATTCCTGGGTGGAAACGCCATGTTTGTTTTCACATTCTTCATTCGACGGGAGGGGGTGCTACTAGCGGCCATTTTGAGCAAGGAATATAAAAGCAGTTTATATACAGGAAAAAATATAGACTTTATAGTATAGAAAAGATGCATAGAAAATGGGCATTTTACCTGATCCATCATAATAGACTTCAATGGCACATCCAGACAGGGCAAGAACTTTCCTTTGGTTGAGGTGGAATGAGAAAACCATCTCAGGGAGAAAAAAGGCCTCAAGAAAATGTTGTCCTCGTGTAAAGCTAGAAAATGTTTTTTACGCGATATGGCTTCTAACTAAGAGACCCTCCACGCAGAGGTGACCACAATTAGAAAGGCCACCTTGTGAGGTCAGACAAGGGAATATCTCTAGTAAGTTTGAAAGGAGGCCTCTGAAGGACGAAGAGAACCATGGTAAGGTCCCACAGAATCAGGGGAATGTACAGGGTGCGAAATGTGAGCGACGTCCTGTATAAATGTCTTAACCGGGTAACAAGAGGCCAAAGGTCTTGGGAACAGAACAGCTAAGGCCAAGACTTGACGGTTCTCAAGGAAGATGCTGGCCCTGACCCAAGTGGAGGGAGGACATGATATGTCCCACAGAGAATATCCAAGGAGGAAATTTCCTGGTCTCACTCTGCACAAAACAGGATTTATAGGTGTAATGGTAGACTTTACAAAAATGTATATAAAACATACAGCACAACCTATTTAATTAATTAATACACAAAAATAAATTTCTAGTATCTAGTACAGTGAAAACACATAGAATGTGAATCAGTCTTTACTTCCAAAGTGGTGAATGGGCTTCACACCTTACATGATGTACCCCAGCGGCTCAATCCACTCTCCAGATTTATTTGATCAAAATGGTCAATCAGCACCCTGAACCCCTGGTTCTTTAGATTTTTCATTACACTTCCATTAAGAAAAGAAGGTCCAGCTTGGGAAGGTTCAAAGAGAGTAAAGGCTCATAGCATAAAACACCTTCTTTATTAAAATCATCCACATTAAAAACAATCCGGCCAAACTCACAAGTAGGGATGAGCCGAACCCCCCCCCCCCCCGGTTCAGTTCGCATCCAGAACATGCGAACAGACCGAAAACATCAAAACATCAAAACACTGTTAAAGTCTATGGGTCTCGAACTGCAAAGTGTGGATTTTAAAGGCTAATATTCAAGTTGTTGTCATAAAAAGTGTTTGGGGACCCGGGTCCTGCCGCAGTGGACATGTATCAATGCAAAAAAGTTTTAAAAACGTTCGTTTTTTCGGGAGCAGTGATTTTAATAATGCTTAAAGTGAAACAATAAAAGTGAAATATTCCTTTAAATTTCTATAGTATGCCTGTAAAGTAGCGCGTGTTTATGTTGTGGGAGCCGCGGCATCCCCATTTGCTTCTCCTCACTTCCTGTCTGCTCGTAACACCGCCGTCTCGATGGACGGAACGTGATGATGTCACCGTCACCCTACGTATGTTTCGTCACTAAGGGACTTCTACGGGGGTTTGGCCGAAGGGGAGAAGGTTATATACTCCCCTATCGTCCTAGTGATTACTGGCAGTCGTAGGGGCATAATGCGCTAGGAAACCGGCTCCTCCATCTTAAATGTGGGCCGCTGACAGGAAGAAAGAAGAAAAACAAATAGAAATATAGAGCAACAGAGCCATCTAGTGGACAGCTAGATTATGGCTAATGGTGAAAGATGCACACAGGATAAGGGAGAAGCTAAAAGATGGAGATGCCTGCGGCTAATTAAAAAACATGACAATATATATAAAATGCTGATAACATCAACTACTAAAAATTAGATAAATATATAAAAGGCCAAAAATTACTCAATAAAATTGCCTATAAAAAATGTGTTAAAAAATATATTATTATACATATCATTACACATACATTTCATAAGATCAATATGTCATTAGGAATTACTGATAAAACAATTAAGATCCCAATCCACATTGAGACCAAAGGGTACAAAAGATTTCATATTAAAAATGTAGCAGAATCAAGTTTGGCTTAAATTTATGAAGAAAGATTATTTATTTGCAAATTTGTATAGCAAAAATTCAGCCTTTTTTCATTTATTTTGAAAAAAGTAAAAAAAAGACCAAAAGAAAGTTCTATTGCGTGAAAAAAAAATTGATGAAAAGGTCATACGAGTACAATTGTCATTTAAAGTGTGACAGCGATGAAAGCTGAAAATTGGCCTGGGCAGAAAGGGGGGTGAAAGTGCCCGGTATTGAAGGGGTTAAAGTAGATCCCCAGCACAACACATGACATGTCTGTTTCGCCTATTACTATAGTTGTGCATTGTGCCGCCAGTCTACAGAAATGCAGCACAACACACTATGGATCCTTCACAGGGCCGTTATCAGGGGGGTACAGGCAGTACACCTGTAAGGGGCCCGGAGGTCCCCAGGGCCCCGGATGGCAACCCCCCTTTTCTTTATTTATTTTTATTAAAGGGCCCAGAAGTCCCCAGGGCCCCGGATGGCAACCCCCCTTTTTTTATATACATTTTTTAAATTTTTTTTATATATATTTTTTCTTTCTTTTTTCTTTATATTAAAGGGTCCAGGGCCCAGACCCAGATGGCTAGGCCCCCTTTTTTTTATAATTTCTTTATATATATATTTTTGTAAGGAGCCCAGAGGTGCCACCCCCCCGCCCCCCTCCCTCGCTTCTCAATTCATGCTTAATTCAGGTTCTCAATATTCTCAATTAGCGGGGATATTCCCCGCTTCTCAATTCGCGGCAGCCCCCCCGCTTCTCAGTTTGAGGCAGCACCACTACCCCGGTTCTCTGCTCCTCTGCTCCAGGGGGCCCATGCCTGAAGCTGTGTAAGGGGCCCCATAATTCCTGATGGCGGCCCTGATCCTTCATTACAGTAATGCAGAAAAATACCTGTTTTACGGCAGCTCACAGGTGTGGTTGGGTCTTCAAAGTCAAGGACTTGCATAGAAAAACATGAAATCTGGGTAAATGATTTACTTTGGTAGTTGGTCCCTTGGAGCGCTGACCTCCACAACCCAGGAGACCCGTTCTCTAAGGGACCATGGGCTCCTTACCCTTGCTGACCTCCAGGATCTACAGGGATCCTCACCAGCACAACAATGTGACAACATCTTCTACACAGAGGATTTTCTACAATTACATATCATTAATGTTGGTCTTTGATCCCTATGAAGAAGTTGGCGGGTTACTCCCATTCGGGGTAAGTGGTGAATTGTTCAGGAGTCCTGGTGTGTGATGGAGTCTTCCTCAGGGTGGCATAACACACATTGCCCGGGTCCATTGGGTGACATGTGATGTGGGTGTTATGGGTCGCTGTCCTCACTGGGGCGTATACAACCTCCTCCGTCTTCTTTCTACTCCTCTCTTCTCTTCCATGTCCGTCAGATGAAGAACTAAAAATGGTGGAATAATGCAGATCAACATCTTCAGCGTCTTTCTCCTGGGGAGTCCCAAGGTGACAATAACCAGGAAAGAAGAACCATTACTATGGGTCACACTATTTTGCTAAATGTATATATTAAAGTGTATGTACACCAGAACTTACTCCTCCTGACCTGCTAAATATCTGATTGGAAGTGTTTTGTTATATTGGTTCAATGTGTGCAAAAGTTGTCTCTTGATCCTGCCAGAAATCTTATGACGTGATAACTTTCTGTACTCTCTTCATGTGCTGACTGTTAAAAGCCCTCTCCCATTCACCTCTTTGGGCTACTGAACAACCCCCCCCCCCTTTTGTTAAGGAGAACGAAAAGTGTCTTGTAGTCCCTGCCAGTGTTGCCAACCACCATTTTTTTTACTGGCAGCCAGTAATAAATGGGCACATTTCTGCTGCCAGTAAATGCCAGGAAGAGGAAAAGGTTGCCAGTAAAACGCTCGGCTCGCAACTGTGCATATGCAGCTCAGGTCTGGAGCCAGCTGAGACCATCCAAGTGGCTGCTACAGTGTGTTTGGGCGGTGCCGGGGGGGGGGGGGGTGGGTCTGGTGGAGGCCAGGGGCGGACTGAACATTCGGGCACTGCCTGAGGGCCCCATGCCACTAGGGGGCCCCATCAGAGTTGCAAACCTCAGTAAAACCAGGGACAGTATGTAAAAATCTGTGTTTTTTAAAAAAAAATCCCAAGAATATAACTGCCTCTCCAGTACCTTTTCAGTGTGTGTATGTATACTGTGTGTGTATATTGTGTGTCTGCAGGGCAGCCATCAGGAATTATGGGGCCCCTTACACAGCTTCATGAATGGGCCCCCTGGAGCCGAGAACCGAGGGGGGGGGTGCTGCCGCCTGAAATTGAGGAGCGGGGAGGGGGGGCTGCTGGCGAATTGAGAAGCGGGGGGGTGGCCTTTTACAAAAAAAAGAAGAAATAAAGAAAAATATATATAAAGAAGGGGGGTAGCCATCCGGGGCCCTGGGGACCTCTGGGCCCTCTTTAATTAAAGATAAATATATATATATGTACACAAATTATTATTATTTTTTATTAAAAAAAATACAAAAAAAGGGGGTTGCCATCCGGGACCTCTGGGCCCTTTAATAGTAATAATAAAAAAAGAAACCTCTGGGCCCTTTAATAAAAAAAATAAAATAAATAAAAATAAACATTTACAAAAAAAAAGGGGGGGTTGCCATCCAGGGCCCTGGGGACCTCTGGGCCCTTTAATAAAAAATATATATATATATAAAAAAAAGAAATAAAATAATATAATTTTTTATTTTTTTTTAAAAGGGGGGCTGCCATCCGGGGCCCTCTGGGCCCTTTAATTATATATATATATATATATATATATATATATATATATATATATATATATATAAATAAAATAAATAGAAAAATATATTATAAAAAAAAGGGGGATTGTCATGGGGATCTCCGGGCCCCCCGTACCCCTAAAAAAAAAAATTGGCCCTTTAATAAAAAATAAAATAAAAATATATTAGAAATTTTTTTTTTTTTTATAAAAAAAGGGGGGGTTTACATCCATTTATATCCAATGAAGAGCCAAACAGCCATGGGGAGAGTTTGCGGCACAGGTAAGTAAAACGGGGGCTTGGGGGGGCAGACAGTGCAAGGTGTTTTTTCACCTAAATGCATAGGATGTATTAAGGTGAAAAAACACAAACCTTTATGTAACGGTCACCACCGTTTACGATATCCCTTCCATCGCCCCGTGACAGCTTTTCCGACAGTCCGACAGACATCAGACCCGACCCATTTCATTTCCCAGGATAAACGAGACATACGCTCTGTTCTCTGGTTTCAAAATGTATAAATGAATACTTTTAATGGTATCTTAGCTTTCTTATATACAGTGCACGCAGGTTACAGTTAATCACAGGGACAAAGACACACTCCACCCACACATCACACAATGGGGCTTCAATCACATTCTTTTAGATAATGACATTCAGGTGAGTTAATTACTACTCATTTCCCAGACGGTCTGTCTCTGCGACAAGTTCCCCTCACCTGTTACACAAAACACATTCCTTTACTAAACATAATTGACATGCTAATTCCCTACCCTGAAAGGAGACATCTGACCTTTCAGACTTAATCAGTACAATAGACACAACACAGTATTAGCATCACACAATGGACAATGGAATGTCTTTCAGGAGCCTATTGACCTGTTGTGGGTCAGCATGAAATCACCTGTAATATGTCCAGATCTCCTGCAATACATGAATTATCAGTTATCAGTCACCCTATGCCCAAAAGGGGCACAGGGTGACCCTAGACCCAAGAGTTATTAGTGACGCTGGCACAGGAGTACTCCCCATCCTCTCTCTGGGTGTCACGGGTCATTCCGTCTTACAACCCCTTTAACTGCTTGCCGATCATCGCACGACTATATACGTTGACAGCATGGCACGGACAGGCAGAAGGATGTATATATATGTCCCCTTTAAGGAAGCCGGCACTGTGGGTGCGCCGGCCGGGAGCTCCGTGACTCTGACCGCGGGTCCCGCGGACATACCTGCGATCGTGTCACGGTGAGGAAGAAGGGGGAAGTGCTGATGTAAATAAGGCATTTCCCTATTCTTCCTAGTGACAGGACACTGATCACAGCTCCCTGTAATCGGAAGCTGTGATCAGTGTTGTGTCACAGTAACCCCATCCCCCCTACAGTTAGAACACATCCCTAGGACACACTTAACCCCTTCAGTGCCACCTAGTGGTTAACCCATTCCCTGCCAGTGTCATTTTCATAGTAATCAGTGCATTTTTATAGCACTGATTGCTGTAAAAATGACAACGGTCTAAAAAATGTGTCAAAAGTGTCCGATGTGTCCGCCACAATGTCGCAGTCACGAAAAAAAATGCTGATCGCCGCCATTACTAGTAAATAAAAAATATTAATAAAAATGCCGTAAAACTACCCCCTGTTTTGAATACGCTATAACTTTTGCGCAAACCGATCAAAAAAAATGCTTATTGCGATTTTTTTACCAAAAATATGTAGAAGAATACGTATCGGCCTAAACTCAAAAGTCAAAAAAACATTTTTTTATATATTTTTTGGGGGATATTTATTACAGCAAAAAGTAAAAAATATAGATTTTTTTTCAAAATTGTCGCTCTATTTTTGTTTATAGCGCAAAAAATAAAAACCGCAGAGGTGATCAAATACCACCAAAAGAAAGCTCTATTTGTGGGAAAAAAAGGACGTCAATTTCGTTTGGGAGCCACGTCGCACGACCGCGCAACTGTTAGTTAAAGCGACGCAGCGCCGAATCGCAAAAAGTGGCCCGGTCATTGATCAGCAAAGTGGTCCGGGGCTGAAGTGGTTAAGGACGTGGCGGCTAGCTTCCCGTCCTTCTCTTTAGCAATCAGCTATATACAGTTAGGTAGATTCACGTAGGTTGGCCTAAAATTAGGACGGCCTAGCCTAGTCTTTTTAGGCTACACCGCCGTAAATTATTTAGGCCATTAGTGATTCTCAAACCACTTACCTTCAAATTTTTGGCGGCGTAGCCTAAAACGAGCGGGCGTAAGGGCGCCTAATTCAAATGACTGGGAGGGGGGCGTGTAGTATGGAAATGAGGCTTGACCTCACGTTTTTTGACGTTTTTTTACACTGCGCATGCGCTGGGCGACTACATTTCCCAGTGCGCATTGCGGCTAAGTAGGCCGTACGGGCCTATTGATTTTGACGCGGACGTAAACGACGTAAATCCCGATTTGCGGACGACTTGCGCAAACGACGTAAAAAATTCGAACCTCGCGGCTGGAACGGCGGCCATACTTAACATTGTTTTTCCACCTCATAGGTGGAATAACTTTAGGCGGCCTATCGCGTACGGAAACGACGTTAATCGACTGCGGCGGGCTCGCGTTCGTTCGGGAATCGTCGTAAATTCTCATTTACATAATCTAGGCCGGCCGCAATGTAAGCGTCACCTAGCGGTAAGCTAAAACATTGCAATCTAAAATAGGACGGCGCAAGCCGTCCTATCTTAGATATGTTTAAGTGTATCTCTGTTAGGCCTCGTACACACCATCAGATCGAAATCCGCGCAGAATACATCCGAGGTGACGTGTCGCGTCGTCGCCGCGACGATGACTCGGCGACTTGCGCGATGCTGGAAGGCAACTACTTCCACGCATGCGTCGAATCATTACGACGCATGCGAGGGATGGGAGCGGACGGATTGATCCGGTGAGTCTGTACAGACGACCAGATCAGTCCGCTGGACACCATTCAAGCGGATAGATTTCTTAACATGCTAAGAAATTTCTATCCGCTTGAAATCGATCGGCTGGACGAATCTCCGCGGAAAAATATCCGCTAGGCCGTACAGACGACCAGATTTGTCCGCTGGAACTGATCCGCGGATCAATCCCAGCGGATAGATCCGGTCGTCTGTACGAGGCCTTAGAGAATACACTTAAACATAGGTTGGCTTAGATTCAGAGTTAGGTCGGCTTATCTGTAGATAAGCCGGCCTAACTCTTTGTGAATCTACCTATGTGTTTTTAAAGAGAAAAAAAAAAGAAAGCAAAATGCATCAAAGCACGGGTTTAAAAATGCACCGCAAAACGCACCTGAAAACCACATCAGCCGCAACCGCATAGATGTGTATCTAGACTTAGATTGTGTTTCTGCATGCTGGGAAATCTTTGTGCCGGGTGAGACTGTCATTGCCACATATAGGTGACACTGTGGTGCGTGTTTGATCAGTCACTTGTCACCAGTTGGTGGAGGTGTCCGGGGTCTGACACCATTTTTTTGGTCTGGTGCAGTATGGAGTATCTTGGGAGGGTTGGTGAGCTCTTCCACCCTCCTGTGCATGTGTCATTCCATCTCTCCTTTCATAGGGGATACAAAGGAAGTTTATTATTGAAAATATCACCAATAAAGAGTCAATTTATTTAGAATTTGGGTTCTTCGCCTCTTCTAACCACACATTTCCAGTACAGTGGCGGGGCCAACACCACCAACAGGAGGAGGGGTATCACACGGTACCGGTAATAGCAATCATTATTATCAGGTTCTTCATCTTCATCATAGGTAGTTGTGTCAGGGCTGGCTGAAGTCATCAATGCTAGATAAAAAATTGAGAATAATTGTATCAAAGATTAAATAAAATAATGTGCTAATCTACAGATACAGTGGAACCTTGGATTACGAGGATAATCCGTTCCAGGAGAATGCTTGTAATGCAAAGCACTCGCATATCAAAGCGAATTTCCCCATAGAAGTCAATGGAAACGAAAATAATTTGTTCTGCATTGACTTCTATGGCATGCAATACCGCATGTGGCCAGAGGTAGGGGGGCGCCGGAGAGCCTTGGAAATACTCGGAAAGGCTTGGGGATGAAGTATTTCTGAGTATTTCCGAATCACTCCGAACAGCTCCGCTCGGCTCCGGCGCCCCCGTACCTCTGGCCAAATGCGGTACTGCACACCGCTGTGGCTCGAATCCTGCTAGTTTTGCAAACCGAGTTAGGATTTTCTCCAAAGAAATGCTCGTATTGAGAAGCGCACGTTAACCACGTTACTCGCAATCCGAGGTTTCGCTGTATGTGTGTTATAGCTTAGCAGTTATCATTGTGGACTTGTAGAGTTTTGATGAATGGGGGGTGGGGGGGACATTAGAATGTCAATTCTTGTTTATTAAAAATCTTACTGACATAATAAAAACATATTTGCATATATACAAAATAAATAAAAAAATATAAACAAAAATAGCTTACATCAATATAGCAAAAACCTAAAGAAAACTAAATATACCAACCTAAACAAAGCCATAACCTCCACCTAAACATCCCCTCAGGCTAAGAAGCCATCACACATATAACCCATGCATGGAGCCTTTTTCCAAAAAATCCAACCTTATATAAAAATCTAGGGGACATGAAAGGACAGAAAGAAAAGCAACACACCCAGAGACTAACAGACATCATCTGCGGAGACCTGACATTCCTCCATGCCTTTGCCTAAGACACCTGTCCTTCTCAAGACCCCGAATCTTCCCAACTTCATCCAGAATGTTGTGCACCACCTCGACATGGAGGACATTTTTCTGAATGGAAACCTGCATTCCATGTGAAGAAACGGACTACTAAGCTAACTAGAAAAAGTGTCTCAAAATCAAAATCCCGATGTGTCTCAAAGGCCCCGTACGACCACTCCGCATAACTGAAGCGAGAAAGAAAAGGGATACCCAGAGCCCCACCCTCCTGCTTGTAGACTTCTATATTGAAGGGGCATTTGAGCAAGAAGTGGTGCATTGTCTCCTCCACCCCACCACATTCCACTCTTGGACAACCTTGGTCCTCCAGGGAGCGGTGCTTCAGGTTGCCCCATTACATAGAGTCTGCCATGAAACGAGCGTCAGGCCAAATCCCAAAACTTTAAAGGGATTCTCTCCAGATTGAGCAAAACGCAGACCCTCCCTCATAATAGGGCCTGGGCAATCCCTCAGGGCCAGTAACTCGCTAAAGGCAAATTCAACAACCCTCCTCTCCAGGTCCTTCCTAGGAAGAGACTTAATTTTCTCCGCCCGTCACTTTCCACTGCTGAAGTATTTTTCAGCAACATAAGCTGGGAGCTCACCATGTCGGTCTCTCAGGCTTTTCACTGGCCCACCATTCTCCCAGCTTTGCAGAAAAGGCCTAAACCAGGACTAAAAAATACCAACCCACCCAGATGGTTCCTCTGCCAGCAAGTAAGCAAAATTATGTTTCAAAACCATGAGAGAAAAGAATACCACCAGGTTGACCATATCTAGGCCACCCATCCGCCTGGGAAGATAGGTTACAGACTTCTTAACGAGATTCAGTTTGCTCCCCCATAACAGCTGGAGGAAACACTGAAATACCGGGATCCAGTAAGTTTTAATCAGGTCAATCCTTTTCCTGTAAGAGAGTTTCCAAACCTTCCAGCTGGCAACCTTGGCATCAGCATCTTGTAGCCTGCTTTCCCAATTCGCAAGGCCATAATTGCCGGGACCAAATTTGATGGCTAAAAATTAAATTTCCTGTCGTGACTGGGAAGACGTCTGGAAGCTGGAAGCCATCGCCTTCCTCGCCAATCCAAAAAATGTCACTTTTATCCTGATTGATCTTTGAGCCAGATGATTCAGCATACTGCTCCATCACTGAGACCACCTCCTCCCCCTCCTCTGTCCCAGAGATGAAAACAGATACGTCATCAGCATAGGCCCCCGAGTTGTCACATAGAGAAGCGCATTGAAATCCTTGCATGCGCAGTTGTGGTTCACTCCCGTTTCCTTAGAGCCGTTACAGTCTTCTGCCCTGCTGCCCCCCTGTACCCTGCCCTACTTACTCCAATACATTGCCCTACTGCCCCCTGTCCCCTGACCTACTGTCCGCCTGTACACTGTCCTACTGACCCACTGCACACTACCCTGCTGCCCCATCTTCTGCCCTGCTGACACACTGTCCCCTGCCCTACTGTCCGCCTGTACACTGACCTACTGACCCACTGCACACTGCCCTGCTGCCCCATCTTCTGCCCTGCTGACCCCCTGTCCCCTGCCCTAATGTCCACCTGTACACTGTCCTACTGACCCACTGCACACTACCCTGCTGCCCCATCTTCTGCCCTGCTGACCCCCTGTCCCCTGCCCTACTGTCCGCCTGTACACTGACCTACTGACCCACTGCACACTGCCCTGCTGCCCCATCTTCTGCCCTGCTGACCCCCTGTCCCCTGCCCTACTGTACACTGTCCTACTGACCCACTGCACACTGCCCTATTGCCCCATCTTCTGCCCTGCTGACTCCCTGTCCCCTGCCCTACTGTCTGCCTGTACACTGACCTACTGACCCACTGCACACTGCCCTGCTGCCCCATCTTCTGCCCTGCTGACCCCCTGTCCCCTGCCCTACTGTCCACCTGTACACTGTCCTACTAACCCACTGCACACTACCCTGCTGCTCCATCTTCTGCCCTGCTGACCCCCTGTCCCCTGCCCTACTGTCCGCCTGTACACTGCCCTGCTGACCCCCTGTCCCCTGCCCTACTGTCCACCTGTACACTGTCCTACTAACCCACTGCACACTGCCCTGCTGCCCCATCTTCTGCCCTGCTGACCCCCTGTCCCCTGCCCTACTGTACACTGTCCTACTGACCCACTGCACACTGCCCTGCTGCCCCATCTTCTGCCCTGCTGACCCCCTGTCCCCTGCCCTACTGTACACTGTCCTACTGACCCACTGCACACTGCCCTGCTGCCCCATCTTCTGCCCTGCTGACCCCCTGTCCCCTGCCCTACTGTACACTGTCCTACTGACCCACTGCACACTGCCCTATTGCCCCATCTTCTGTCCTGCTGAACCCCTGTCCCCTGCCCTACTGTCCGCCTGTACACTGCCCTACTGACCCACTGCACACTGCCCTGCTGACCCCCTGTACCCTGCCCTACTGACTCCAATACACTGCCCAGCTGACCTCGCATTCTCTGCCCCCCTGACATTTTTTACTGTACCCCCACATCAGACAAGCTGGATCTGGCCCTGCTCCCTTTACGATGTAATAAAACTAAGGAAACTGTTAGCACTATATAAATCTTCAATAATAATAATAATATTGTCTTATATTTCTTTCACCTCTGACTAACAGGCGTGTCCCATTCGTTGAATATAGATTTGGTTTCTCGTCCTTCACTGTGCAGGTATACAGTCCGGTATCTTTCTCTGTGACGGATTTGATGGTGAGAGAATTCTGTGTGACGTTCATTCTTGAATTATTTCCTAGTAATACAGGATTGGTGGAAATATTCACATGCCAGTAAGGACGTGTAATCTTCCTGACACTTCTTATATCACAGAACATCTCGGCCGTCTCCCCCTCATACAGGGTAAGAGATGGAGGATACTGGATCACCGTCACTGTGCCGACACCTGGGGGGAGGAAACACATTCACCGTTCTTATATACTGTATGAGTAAAAATGGCAACCCGACTAGATCAGATTATACTGAGCAAAGGTAATAGACGGGACGGCTCACAGAACTTTACAATACAAACCCCCCCCCTCCCCCGAGCACAATTAATAATACCAACCAGCCCAAAAAAATAAAAAGGAACTGTGTTCAACAATTTGGGTTAAAAAAAAATATATATTTTTTTTAATCCATTTCATTTATTACTTATTGCTTTTGTTGGAACCCATAGTAGAGCATTGTACTATGTCAGACGTTTATTATTGTATAAAGTCTGGAGTTTAAAATGGATTTTTTTGATGTCACAATGTAGAGTATAAGATTTCCTATCATCTGTGCCCAGTCTTGCCACACAGAGTTAATCCAGCTCTGAGCAATCCTCTTTTATTGTTCAGTGAAAATTAACAGAATTCCAGATAAAAACCTGTCTAAATAAAAAGTCCTTTCCTCTCTCCTTGCTTTGAGTGACAGGTTATTTACATATCTAGCTTGGACATGTTTATCATATTGTGACAGGAAGTAAGGTAAATCTGTGGGTGTTGTCACAGATGGAACATACATTTCTGCCTTGTTTAGACGATACACAGATGGTTATCGGGCGTCGGCTACAAACGTAGCCAGAGAAAGGCTAAAGGCCGTTGAAAAACTTCAGCTGTTCAGAATGAGGCAATTAAGGCCTCTATAAGAAGCCCAGAGGATTACCACTTTGTGGCTGCATCATCCTGAGTCTTTGTGAGTAAGGAGAGCAGTGCCAGAAGGTCTTCTGTGGAGGTGAGGAGAGGATTGATTTTTCTGTGTGATAAAAATCAAAAGACTATTGTTTTGTGCTATATCTCCAGCACTGTCAGCCCAGCGCTAGGCTGAGTCAGACTCCCTAGATAGGTGCCTGTGTGGTGAAGGTAGACGCCCCAAGTGGCCAGGGTTTATTTTATGTTTGATTTTGTTTATGCTGTTTGGATGCTTGCACTTGTTTTCCAGCAAGATGGAAAAATAAACCAAAAACTTTGGTTTCAACCGTCTTCGACTGCCAGTCTGTATAAATTCAGTGTGTGGTGAACCCATCCAAGGGGTCACACACCCCGCTACCGAGCTAACCCCTCACAATATGTTATGTTATGTTTATCATAATATGAGGTGATCCACAGTATAAAAAGTGAGAAATCCACCCCTCCCCCACATAACACATCCTGGTAATATACAATGACCTGTGGATCACCTCATATTATGATAAACATAACATAACATATGATAAACATGTCCAAGCTAGATATGTAAATAACCTGTCAAAAAGAAAAAAGCTTAACGTGGTACTGGCGTTTTGACGCATTTTCGTTTATAGGCGTTTTTAAAGGTGACCTATTTTTTTTACATTAGAAATCTCAAAAATGATGGCAAATGATAAAAACATAAAAAAAATGTAATTGCTTGCATTGCATTGTGGACAATCCACAACTTGTGGTAGGTAACGTGGCAAGTGGACAATTCACAACTTGTGGCAGGTGACGTGGCAAATGACGTGGCCAGGTAAAGTGCCCAGGTGACATGGCCAGGTGACGTGTCCTGGTGATGTGGCAAATGGACAATCCACAATTTCGGGAAGGTGACGTGGCAGGTGACGTGTCCAGTGGACAATCCACAACTTGTGGCAGGTGATGTGGCCAGGTGACATGGCAGGTGACATGGCAAGTGGACAATCCACAACTTGTGCCAGGTGACATGGCCAGGTGAGGTGGCCAGGTTATGTGTCCAGGTGATGTAGCAAGTGGACAATTTAAAAATTTGTGGCAGGTAACGTGGCCAGTGGACAATCCACAACTTGTGGCAGGTGACGTGGTAGGTGACGTGGCCAGTGGACAATGCACAACTTCTGAAAGGTGACCTGGCCAGGTGAGGTGGCCAGCTGATGCGTCCAGGTGACGTAGCAAGTGGACAATCCCAAATTTGTGGCAGGTGACGTGGCCAGGTGACATGGTCAGGCGAGGTGGCCAGGTGATGCGTCCAGGTGACGTAGCAAGAGGATAATCCAAAATTTGTGGCAGGTGACGTGGCCAGGTGACATGGTCAGGCGAGGTGGCCAGGTGATGCGTCCAGGTGACGTAGCAAGTGGACAATCCAAAATTTGTGGCAGGTGACGTGGCCAGGTAACGAGGTCAGGTGAGGTGGCCAGCTGATGCGTCCAGGTGACGTAGCAAGTGGACAATACAAAATTTGTGGCAGGTGAAGTGGCCAGGTGATGCGTCCAGGTGACGTGGCCAGTGGACAATCCACAAATTGTGGCAGGTGACGTGGCCAGGTGATGTGGCCAGTGGACAATCCACAGCTTGTGGCAGGTGATGTGACAAGTGACACGCTAAATACAAGTACACTGCTGCTCTATCAGCTGCTGCTACTCTCTCGGGTCTCACAAAATGGCTAAAATGGTTAAATAATACTGTTTTTTGAGCTTAGGGAGGGTCTTATGAGTTTGCACCACCGTCTCGTGTGCATGCGGCCTAAGCTGTACATATACAGTGAAAGAAAATCCCTCCCGGTAAACCGTCCCTGCCGGGAGAACACAGTGATTACTGCTAGAAGCTAAGCCGCCTGCAATAATCGCATGAAAAATGCAACATGCTGCTTGTAAATGTCCAGTTTTTTTGTGGGGGGAATTCGAAAAGGAATTAAAATTTTTAGAAATGTGAGGAAACCTGGAAAGGAATTATCAATTTTAAAAATGTCAGATTTTGGCGAGGGAATTGAGAAAGGAATAACTTTTTTTCGAAATGTCAAGTTTTGGCAGGAAATTGGGAAAGGAATTAAAATGTTAAAAAATGTAACATTTTGATGGGGGAATTGGGAAAGTAATATATATATATTTTTTTTAATGTCAGATTTGGGGGGGGGGGGATTGGGAAGGCAATTCAAATATTTAGAAATGTCAGATTTTGGTGAGGAAATCGGGAAAGGAATTTACATTTTTAGAAATGTTGTGGCTCTTCAGTTGAAGAATTGGAAAAAGATCACCTCTGCTTCACAATGCCCACAAGCAAGATGGAACTTCACAGCGCAAATTTTTATAAATATTTATTTACGGCCGAATGTGAATGCGGATGGCTAGAAAATTCGGAAAAGTGAGTACATTCTTAACAAGGTTAAAAGCTGTAGTTTAAAGAAAGTAAAAAAAAAATAAACAAAAAACATTTCCTGCGTAACCCCCGCTTTAACTCACTTAACTACTTGCCGACCAGACGCCGCAGTTCTACGGCGGCAGGTCGGCTCCCCTGCGCGAGAGTCCGTACTATAACTTCAGCTCTCTAAGCGGCCACTAAAGGTGCGTGCACGCCGCCGGAGGCACGTGCGCATGCCCCCCCGCTCGTCCCTGACTCCCGTGCGCGTGCCCGATGGGCGCGATCTCCGCCGGGCACCCGCGATTACTCGTTACAGAGCGAGGATTGGGAGCTGTGTGTGTAAACGCACAGCTCCCGGTCCTGTCAGGGGAGAAATGCCTGACAATGTATGAACAGCGATCAGTCATTTCCCCTAGTGAGGCCACCCCCCCCCCCTACAGTTAGAACACACCCAGGGAACATACTTAACCCCTTCCCCGCCCCCTAGTGTTAACCCCTTCCCTGCCAGTGGCACTTTTATAGTAATCAATGCATTTTTATAGCACTGATCGCTATAAAAATGCCAATGGTCCCAAAAATGTGTCAAAAGTGTCCGATGTGTCCGCCATAATGTCGCAGTACCGAAAAAAAAAATCGCTGATTGCCGCCATTACTAGTAAAAAAAAAATATTAATAAAAATGCCATAAAAATACCCCCTATTTTGTAAACGCTATAACTTTTGTGCAAACCAATCAATAAACGTTTATTGCGATTTTTTTTTTACAAAAAATATGTAGAAGAATACGTATCGGCCTAAACTGAGGAAAAAAATGTTTTTTTAGATATTTTTGGGGGATATTTATTACAGCAAAAAGTAAAAAATATTCATTTTTTTCAAAATTGTCGCTCTAAGTTTGTTTATAGCGCAAAAAATAAAAACCGCAGAGGTGATCAAATACCACCAAAAGAAAGCTCTATTTGTGGGAGAAAAAGGACGCCAATTTTGTTTGGGAGCCACGTCGCACGACCGCGCAATTGTCAGTTAAAGCGACGCAGTGCCGAATCGCAAAAAGTGCTCTGGTCTTTGACCAGCAATATGGTCCAGGGGTTAAGTGGTTAATGGATCAACTCGGGTACAATCAGCCTGCCCATACATGGATCGAATCTCAGATGGTCCCTGCTGAACCGGTTGAGATTTGAACCACCTATGGCCGGCTTTAGGCTTAGTGATAAATGCTATTGTAAGAGATCAGAGTTTAGAAATATTAGGGTCATTGATAATGAATCCAGGTACAATTTTCAGTGCAATTGAGAGTATTTTTAAATTATCCATAGAAATGTATTTATCTAATTATTGCCTCTTTAAACCTGTCACTTCACTGAGGATGAGAGTCCTTTTTAAATTTTCATCTTTTTGTTCATAGGCTTGAGGAACCATATAGAACCATTTTCAGAATTGAAGACATGAATCTCAAAAACGTACCTAACCACTTCAGCCCCGGAAGGATTTATCCCCTTAATGACCGGGCCATTTTGTGATACGGCACTGCGCCGCTATATCTGCCAATTGTGTGGTCGTGCGACATTGTACCCAAACCCAAATTTTTCCCCACAAATCGAGTTTTCTTTTGGTGGTATTTGATCACCTCTGTGTTTTTTTTTTTTTTTGGGCTATAAACAAAAAAAGAGTATTTTTTACCTTTTGCTATAATAAATATCCCCAAATTTTTTATTTATTTTTTTAAAAAGGAAATTTCTTCATCAGTTTAGGCCGATACGTATTCTTCTACATATTTTAGGTAAAAAAAAATCGCAATAAGCGTTTATTGATTGGTTTGTGCAAAAGTTATAGGGCCAGATCCACAAAAGGGATACGCAGGCGTATCCCTGTTTCTATCTATGCGGCTGGTTCATAGAATCAGTTACGCATAGATATCCCTAAGATCCGACAGGTGTAATTGTTTTACACTGTCGGATCTTAGGATGCAGTACCGCGGCCGCTGCTGGGGGAAGTTTGCGTCGTAAACCAGCGTCGGGTATGCAAATTAGGAGTTACGGCGATCCACGACGGTTTTTCGCGTTCGCTACGTCGCCGCTAGTATAGTTTCCTGTCGCAAATTTACACTTTTTTTTTTGCTGCCCTAACTTTAGTCAGCAAGTGTATTGCTGTCTAAAGTATGGCCGTCGTTCCCGCGTCGAAATTTAAAAATCAACGTCGTTTGCGTAAGCCGTCCGGGAATACGGAATTACGCTACGCGCGTCGCCGTTCAAAAAAATGACGTCACAGCGCGCAAAGCACGGCGGGAGTTCGGAAACGGAGCATGCGCAGTACGTCCGGCGCGGGAGCGCGCCTAATTTAAATGGGACTCGCCCCATTTGAATTGGCCCGCCCTGCGCCGGTCGGATTTAGGATACACTGCCGCAAATTTCCAGCTAAGTGCTTTGTGGATCGGGCACTAACTTGGAAAAATTGCGGCGGTGTAACTTAAATCCGAAAAGTTAAGTTGCGCCCGGGCTTCGTGGATCTGGCCCATAGTGTCTACAAAATACACTGCCCTGCTGACATCGCATCCTCTGCCCCCCTGACATATTTTTATGTACCCCCAGGGCCGTTTGAAGGAATTTAGGGGCCCCAAGAAAGAAGTGGGGGACGGGGTGTTGCTGAGTTTTAAGTAGAGAAGTGGGGGGGGGGCAGCTGCTGCCGAACACCGAGATGTACTTCTTCTGTCATTGCTTGCAAGCAAGTTGATAAGCGGGGGGCCTAGGGGGCGCTGTGCAAGCATGTAAACCGGGTAGTACTTCTTCTGATAAGCGGGGGGGGTGCTGCTGCCGCCGAATGTCGGGTGGTACTTCTTCTGATAAGCGTCCCTCCCCCATTTTCTTTTTACCCCCCTCCCTACCGCATGCCAGGAGATTCAGTTTGTTGTTCCCGGCCGGACTAAAAGGAAGTAAGCACTGAGTGTGTGCACTTCCTGTCAGTCCGGCCGGGAACAGGACACTGAATCTCCTGTACCGCGCGGTTGCGGTACCCGGCCGGACTGCAGGAGGAACTAGGAGGAGGAGCTTGGCCACGCTACAGGCTGCAGCACTTATAGGAAGCGGCTGCGCAGCTGCGCGGCAAGGGCCCGTCGCTGGGGCCCCTGGCCAGCTCGGGGCCCCAAGCAGTGGCTTGCTTTGCCTGTCTTGTTCCGACGGGCCTGTGTACCCCCACATCAGACAAGCTGGATCTGGCCATGCTCCCTTTACAATGTAAAACACTTAGGAAACTGTTAGCACTAAATAAATCTTGAATAATAATAATATTGTCTTATGTTTCTTTCACCTCTGACTAACAGACGTGTCCCGTTCGCTGAATATAGATTTGGTTTCTCATCCCTCACTGTGCAGGTATACAGTCCGCCATCTTTCTCTGTGACGGATTTGATGGTGAGAGAATTCTGTGTGACGGTCATTCTTGGATTTTTTTCCAGTAAACCACGATAGGTGGATGTATTCACAAGCCAGTAATGACGTGTAATCTTCCCAATATTTTTTACATCACAGAACATCTCGGCCGTCCCCCCCTCATACAGGGTAAGAGATGGAGGATACTGGACCACCGTCACTGTGCCGACACCTGGGGGGAGGAAACACATTCATCATTCTTATATACCGTATGAGTAAAAATGGCAACCCGACTCGAACAGATTATACTGAGCAAAAGTAATGGACAGGACATTTCACAGAACCAGTGGTGTACCAACTGAGGGGCGGGGGGGGGGGGTCTGTCCCGGGTGCCACACACTGGGGGGGGGGGGTCAGACTGGTGCACACGCGAGTGAAGTGGTGACAGCGGAGCGGTCTCAGGCAGTGCAGCAGCGCAGTGACATGACAGGGAGAGCCCGGAGAGACGAGCTGTGACAGGATGTGGGGGTGCCCAGGCTGGGTGTGGACCGTACCACTACCCGGGTGACACCCAGAGCTGGCCACCTGATTGACAAAACGGAGCATGAGAAAGAAAACATTCTCTCTCCTCCTGTACCAGAGGAGAGAGAGAGACAGTGAGCAGCACTGAGTAGAGGAACTGCTGGAGTTAACTTTTTAAGTAAGCCAGCAGGTGATTGGTTGCTAGGTGGTCCTAGCAACTAATCATTAGCTTGTTAATATGAAAAATTAACCCCAGCAGTTCCCACCCTCTGTTCAGCGCTGCTGTGTCTCTCCCTCTGCATTATTAATTTTGAAAAAAATTTATATGTTTTACTTTTTGCTATAATAAATATCCCTCAAAAATATATAAAAAAATACCTTTTGTTTCCTCAGTTGAGGCCGATATGTATTCTTCTACATATTTTTCGTTAAAAAAATCGCAATAAGCGTTTATTGATTGGTTTGCGCAAAATTTATAGCGTTTACAAAATACGGGGTATTTTTTATGGCATTTTTATTAATATTTTTATTTTACTAGTAATGGCGGCGATCAGTGATTTTTTTTCCGGTACTGTGACATCATGGCGGACACTTCGGACACTTTTGACACATTTTTGGGACCCTTGGCATTTTTATAGCGATCAGTGCTATAAAAATGCATTGGATTACTATAAAAATGCCACTGGCAGTAAAGGGGTTAACACTAGGGGGCGGGGAAGGGGTTAAGTATGTTCCCTGGGTGTGTTCTAACTGTAGGGGGGGTGGACTCACTAGGGGAAATTACCGATCTTCTGTTCCTAGTGGCCTGCGCGAGAGCCGACGTTATATTACGTGCTCTCGCGCAGGGGAGCCGACCTGCTGCCGTAAAACGACGGCGCCCGGTGGGCAAGTGGTTAAAAAGTACAACTTCAGGCCCCGTTCACACCAGTGTGATTTCTCCCGCTTCTGCCGTCACGCTGCAATGCAGACAATGAAAATCACACTATTTTATATGGTGCCCGTCCACATCAATACTAGATGGTGCAGTGAGATCTTAGAATAGGCGCAGGAGCTTCTTTTGGTGCAGCAAAGTGCACATTTAGCCCCATAGACTTTAATTGGAGAGCAAAGAAAATACAAGTGTCTGCTTCTGGGGCATTTTTGGCAGGTTTTTGTATTTAATATACCAGGCACTTGTACACCTTCCTGCCCAGGCCAATTTTTAGCTTTTAGCGCTGTTGCAGTCAGTGCCCATTTGTGGGCACTGATTGGCATATGTTGGGCATAAATTTGCACATGTGGATGGCCATGGGGGACATACCTGGCCATCCACATGTTAGGGGCTTCCCTGATGGTACTGGCGGCTTCCCTGGTGGTACAGTGTGGGCATCCCAGGGGGGGCTGCGCAGATAAATAATCAGCACAGACCCCCCTGTCAGGAGAACCGCTGATCGGCTCTCTTCTGCTCTCGTCTATCAACGGCTCTTCCTGTTTACATCGTAATCAGCCGTGATTGGACACTTCTCATCATGTGGTAAAGAGCCTCGGTCGGAGGCTCTTTACCAAGATTGGTGTAGCAGACTGACACACTGCACCACCGATTGACGCGATGCACGCCCCCACGGGCGCACGGCAGCTGTTCTAGCTGAACCACCGCCCGGCCGTCATTCTGCTATAGGCCGGGCTGTAAGTGGTTAAAAACCAATCTCCCCCTTCTACAAACCATGAAAACGCATCATAAATGTTCACAAAAATGTGCTATGAAATATCACTGGAAAGTGCATAATTATGCAGCAGCACTGGTGTGAACTTAAGCTGTTCATATATGGTGAAATAAGATTGCTTGAATCCCTCCAGCTAAACCGTCCCTGCCAGGAGAACACAGTGTTTACTTCTAGCAGCTATGCCGCCGGAAATAATCGCATTAAAAATTCAACATGCTGCTTGTTTCCCCACCAGTTTTGGTGGGGAAATTGGGAAAGAGATAAAAAAAAAAAAAAATTTCAGATTTTGGTGAGAAAACCTGGAAAGGGATTACAATTTTTAGAAATATTAAATTTTGGTGGTGGAATTGGAAAAGGAATTACATTTTTTAGAAATGTCAGGTTTTGGTGAGGGAATTGGGAAAGGGATTAAAATTTTTAGAAATATCAGATTTTGATGAGTAAATCAGGAAAGGGATTCACGTTTTTAGAAATGTTATGTTTTGGTGGGGGAATTGGGAAAGGAATTCAAATTTTAGAAATATCAAGTTTTGGTGAGGAAATTAGGAAAGGGATTCACGTTTGTGAATGTTGTGACTCTTCAGTTGAAGAATTGGAAAGAGCTGAAAAATGCAACATGCTGCTTATTAATGGATAAACTTGGGTACAATGAGCCTGCCCATACATGGATTGAATCTCAGATGGTCCCTGCTGAACCGGCCGAGATTTGAACCACCTCGGCTTAAGCTTTAGGCTTAGGGCCCTTTCACACGGGCGGACGAACGGACCGTTTTTTACAAGTCCGTTTACGGACTTGTAATGCATCCCTATGGGATTGTGGACGTTAGCGGATGATGCATCCGCTAACGTCCGTAAAGATCCGCGTCCGCAAAGACGGAAGAAAACCCTATTTTTCCTCTGTCTGGCGGAACGGATCGGATGAATAAGGACACACGGTCCGTATTCATCCGATTCCCCATAGGGGAGAGCGGAGGAAAGACAGGGCGGTCTCTGCACAGTGTGCGGGGACCGCCCTGTCCACCGACAGCTCAGCAGGGATTTACGGATGATCCCCGCTAAAACGAGGGACACACACGGGGCGGATCAATACGGATCCGCTCCGTGTGAAAGAGCCCTTAGTGATTAATGCTATTGTAAGAGATCAGAGTTTAGAAATATTAGGGGCATTGATAATGAATCCAGGTACAATTTTCAGTGCAAATTTTGAGTGTTTTTGAATTATCCATAGAAGCAATTAAATCTAATTATTGCCTCTTCAAACCTGTCACTTCACTGAGGATGATGCCTTGTACACACGACCGGTTTTCCCATCGGTAAAACTGTCGTGTTTTCCTTTGGTCGGGGAAACCGGCCGTGTGTATGCTCCTTAGTAGTTTTCCCGACAGGAAAACTAAGATTAAAAAAAAGAGAGTATGTTATCTTTTCTCTTGCCGCGAATCGTGGCGTTTTTTGCCGCAGTTTTCCTATGGGGAAACATTGCTGTGGAGCATACACGCGGCCGTGTTTCGTGACCAAAGCTCTCAGGCAGTTTTCCTGTCTGGAAAACCGGCCGTGTGTACATGGGGAAAAAAGACCGAGTCAGTTCTCGGTTTTCCCCTCGGGTTTCCCAGCGGTCTTTTGACCGCCGAGAAACCCGATCTTGCGTACAAGGCATTAGAGTCCTTTTGAAATATCCATCTTTTTGGTCAAAGGCTTGAGGAACCATATAGAACCATTTTAAGAATAAAGAATCTCAAAAATGTACTTAATAATTAAAACAAGACAAAATAATCAGACAAAATAAGAATGCAAATTTTCCTCTGACTATTCCAGCCACAAAAAAATAAAGCTACATTGATCAACAGATAAAGAACCAATATAAAACAGATCAAACAAAAGAAAGAGCAATGAAAGCACAAGATTGTGAAAAGGACATTCAAACTTGTTAGTAAATGACAAACCCCGTAGAGTACATATCAAACATGACATCTCCATGTTAACATCATTCAGATATCAAAGATGGCCCCAACTTTCTAGATATTGCCGTTCTGCCATCTCTCTTAATATTTTATCCACTTTATACAAAGTATGGAGGTTCTGGACAACCGTAATCTGCCTCGCTCTCTTCATAGTAGAAGAGAATGGAGGGTGGTTTTAGTTTTATACTTATTCTATATTCTCCAATTTTCTGAGATGGGTGAGAGACACATTTTACCACCAAAAATTTCTGTTAGCATTTTTACTAAAAGAGGGGACATCCCTTTTTTTTCCTGTATATAAAAATCATTCAATTTGATTTAACTTCTACAAAGTTGGATTTTTAAGACCTAAAGCCCTGTACACAAGACTGGGATTCCTGGTTAAAAGTAAAAGTAAAAAGTCCACCGGGAATCCAGGGGGGAAAACCGAGAACCTGCTCAGTAACTTTCCCCCTGTACACGCAAGAGGTTTTCCCGTTGGAAAAACTGCGGTGTGAGTTTTGGCCGGGAATCTCTGCCGTGTGCAGTGTTTCTCATAGGAAACTGCCGGGAAAAAGACCGCCGGGAATCGTGGAAGGAAAAAAGAGAACATGCTCTAATTTTTCCTGCCAGGATTCCCAGCATTTTTTCTGTCATGGAGCATATACACGGCCAGTTTTCCCGGCCAAAAGCTGTCATGGCAGCTTTCCCGACAAGAAAACTGGTTGTGTGTACGAGGCATAAGACACATAGAAAGCTGATTTATACTTTTATCAGTTGTGATTTTACAGACACAGGGATTCTGTCCAGGCAGGTCAACTATAGAATATATAATTTTATACTTCAAAAGATTCACATTTAGGAATTTGCATAGGATGCGCACATACAAAAAAGTCCTATAGACAGCAGAGAACGTTTCCTACAGAGCCAAGACAGAATCAAATCAGTCTGATACGGGGAAGAAAGCTCCCGGCCATCAAAAACTCTAAACCAAATAAAATCTTATCTTCTAAGCTTTTAGAGTTTTATCCAAAACAAAGGCAATCTCACTCACCAAAACTACAAAGGAACTCAACTCAACAATAAAGACATAGGAATTCAAGTTTTTAGAAATCTCAGATTTTGGTGTGGAATTCGAAAATGGAATAATTTTTTTTAGCAATGTCAAATTTTGGTGAGGAAATCATGAAAGAAGTTTAAATGTTTAGAAATGTCAAGTTGTGGTGGTAAAATTGGAAAAGGAATTCAAATTTTTAGAAATGCCAAATTTTGGTGAGGAAATCAAGAAAGGGATAATTTTTTTTTTAAATGTCAGGTTTTGGTGAGAAAATTAGGAGAGAATTTCAAAGTTTTAGAAATGTCAGGTTTTGGTGAGGAAATTAGGAGAGAATTTCAAAGTTTTAGAAATGTCAAGTTGTGGTGGTAAAATTGGAAAAGGAATTCAAATTTTTAGAAATGCCAAATGTTGGTGAGGAAATCAAGAAAGGGATAATTTTTTTTTTTAAATGTCAGGTTTTGGTGAGAAAATTAGGAGAGAATTTCAAAGTTTTAGAAATGTCAGGTTTTGGTGAGGAAATTAGGAGAGAATTTCAAAGTTTTATAAACGTCAAGTTTTGGTGAGGGAATTGGAAAAGGAATTTAAATGTTTAGAAATGTAAAATTTTTGGTGAGGAAATCGGCTAAGGGATTACATTCTTTTCAAAATGTCAAGTTTTGATGGGGGAATTTTGGAAACAAATGTACATTTTTGAAATGTCGGGTTTTGGTGGGGGAGCTGAAAAAAGGATTTCAAATTTTTCTAAATGTCAAGTTTTGGTGGGAGATTCAGAAAAGGAATTTCAATTTTTAGAAATGTAAAAATTTGGTGAGATAATAAGGAAAAGGGATTAAAAATGTTTTAAATGTCAGGTTTTGGTGAGGGAATTAGAAAAGGAATTTAAATGTTTAGAAATGTAAAAATTTTGGTGAGGAAATCGGCTAAGGGATTACATTTTTTTAGAAATGTCAAGTTTTGGTGAGGGAATTAAAAAAGGAATTTAAATGTTTAGAAATGTAAAATTTTGGTGAGGAAAACGGCTAAGGGAATTTTGGAAACAAATGTACATTTTTGAAATGTCAGGTTTTGGTGGGGGAGCTGAAAAAAAGGATTTCAAATTTTTCTAAATGTCGAGTTTTGGTGGGAGATTCAGAAAAGGAATTTCAATTTTTAGAAATGTAAAATTTTGGTGAGGTAATCAGGAAAAGGGATTAAAAATGTTTTAAATGTCAAGTTTTGGTGAGGAAAATGCAAAAGGTTTTTAAATGTTTAGAAATGTCAAGTTTTGTTGTTGGAATGGAAAAGGAATTAAAATTTTGGTGAAGAATTCGGGAAAGGAATTAAATTTTTTAGAAATGTCAAGTTTTGGTGGGGGAATTGGAAAAGGAATGTACATTTTTGAAATGTCAAGATTTGGTGAGGGAGCTGAAAAAGGAAATAATATTTTTAAAAATGTCAAGTTTTGGTGGGGTAATTGGGAAAGGAATTCAGATTTTTCAAAATGTAAAATTTTGGTGAGAAAAAGGGGAAAGGGATTTAAATTTTTTGAAATGTTGTTGCTCTTCGGTTGAAAAATTGGGAAAAGCAGAATTTAACCCACATCCATACCTAAGGTACCTGCCAGCAGTGAGAGGAGAAGCACCGTTGAAGCCATCATAGAAAATGCAGTGTAGTTCTGAGTCCTTGTGAGATGCTTCTAGTGCTGGCCTCCGCCCTTAACAGACCTAATGTTCCATTGCGCTGTTGTGGTCAAAAGTGACCCAGGGTGTGAACATAAACAGCTAGAGAAAATAAATTAATGCAGACCACATTACCATACAAGGGCCGAAATTGAACATCTGAATTGACGTTGAGATGGCAACTAAACCTAAAACGGAAAAGTAATTTTTGTGAAGTACAGTAACTGTTATTAACTGGTGTACAGAAGGCTCCAAACCAAGATACAGTGTTTGAAATTTGTATTCACCCCATTCTATTTTAGGAAATTTTATTAATTCATATTAAATTATGTATTATTTAGGATATTTTAGGCAAAAGGTAGCACTAAAATGACCGTTACTAGGCAGGAAGTCAGCTGTATTTTTTTTAAATAATTTCTATACCACCTTCATTTCTCTTCCATCATCAATATAGAACAAATCTCTAATGATTTAATGTGGCCTTGTCCCACCTGATAAGGCTCCAGTATCACATTTGTGTCTGCAAATCCTCTGGGGAGGGAGCAGTGTTGTAAGTAACAGCGTTAACATAAACGCCGTTACCTAACGATGCCCCTTTTGAGGGTAACAAGAAATCTACCAGATTACTCTTCCCCTCGCGGTAACACCGTTCCCATTACTTGGGCGGCGTTACCGCAATTACATGTACCTGTGTGTCAGCTGTCGGCCAATGCGGCCATCCATTATTAAAAAAGCGCGCCTCCTCCTCAGGCTGTATCAGGACCGTGATAGGCGGAACACTAATTTTCCCAGCAGAGCCTCTGTTTAGTGGTCAGCCTATCATGGATGCTTCTCATCCTCAGCCTCGGCCTCGGACGAGAGGACATCCGTGATAGGCAGAACACTGAACAGAGGCTCTGCTGGGAAAATTACTGTTCTGCCTATCACGGTCCTGATACAGCCTGAGGAGGAGGCGCTGCTTTTGAATAATGGATGACCGCCGACATCTGACATACGGAGAACAGGAAAAGGTAGGGAGATCGTCGTCGAGGCATGTTACAGGCACAGTGAGGCATGTTACAGGCACAGTGAGGCGTGTTACAGGCACAGTGAGGCATGTATGATGGCACAGTGAGGCATATTACAGGCACAGTGAGGCATGTTACAGGCACAGTGAGGCATGTTACAGATAGCACAGTGAGGCATGTATGATGGCACAGTGAGGCATGTATGATGGCACAGTGAGGCATGTATGATGGCACAGTGAGGCATGTTACAGATGGCACAGTGAGGCATGTTACAGATGGCACAGTGAGGCATGTATGATGGCACAGTGAGGCTTGATGATGGCACAGTGAGGCATGTATGATGGCACAGTGAGGCATGTATGATGGCACAGTGAGGCATGTTACAGGCACAGTGAGGCATGTTACCGGCACAGTGAGGCATGTTACAGATGGCACAGTGAGGCATGTTACAGATGGCACAGTGAGGCATGTTGTAGAATATTTAAAAAAAAGTCAGTTACTTTGCTGAGTAACTAATTACTTTTTCAATGTAGTAACTGAGTCACTAACGCCACGAATAAGCACTAACTAAGTGTGAAACGCGTCGTCTGTTTTTGATTTCTGCTGTGTATTTGCGGTGTTTGCTTATGTTCCTTCAATAAAGACAACTCAAGAGTTCTTTGGTGTGTGGCTGTCCATCCGTCCTTTGCTACTTTCCATTGCCTAGTGCATTGCCAGCACCCACATCCACCTGGACTTATCCACAATTGCACTTGGGATTTCCCTGGAGCGATGAACCCCACCTCGCTGAGTCACTAACGCAATTACTTTTTCGGAGAAGTAATTTGTAACTGTAACTAATTACTTTTTTAAAGTAAGATGAGCAACACTGGGAGGGGGCACATCTAAATCAGCACTTCTATTATAAAGGCTGTATGAGGTCTTGTGACAGTGTTGGCAAGGATGCCAAATTCCATCCCACACTCCCTGCCAAGGTTTTCGATTTAGTTCCACAAAAAAAAAAAGGGAAGGGTTGAACATTCTTATCCTTTCCAAAGCTAGAGAAGGATTTGGTTGGAGTTGAGTTTTAATAATACAAGGAGGTTCTGTGGTGGAAATTTGAAGATGTATTTAATATGTATTGTCATAATGGCACCCAGTTTTAGTACTTCCGCAACCCGCTCTAAATAGAGCTGACTGGGGCAGTCTGAGACTGGTTGAATCTCGTCTGGTAGTAGAAAATGTCTTGAGGTTGGAGTGTGATGTTTGCGGCGTGGGCATATGTCCGACGGGGAGGGGCACTCTGTGCATTTAGCACCGACGATTGTTGAGGAGAGGGTGCGCTCACTCCGCAAGCACACTAGTGGTTATGGACAGATGTGCGCTCTTATCTGGGTCTTGTCTGATCAGCACGGCTTGGGATTCGTAGCGTACGCCTGTGGATAGCCTCCATTCCACCTTTAATAAGGGTATAATCTGGATATGCATTATTCTATGGAATGGCACAGATTAAGGATTCTATTAGCGATTAATATGAGAGCTTGTGATCGTTTTTGGGTGAGGGGGGCACATGCACTCTCTGCCCAGACACGCCCATAAGACTTTAGCCAGCATTGTATGTATTTCTATTCATTGTATTGTATTCATTGTATGTATTTCTATTCATTGTATTGTGTGTGGTGTTATTGTATTATTTTGTTATTGTTACTGTATTGAGTCCCTGTTAGAAGGGTTATCCTGCTGGGTGGAGCTCACACCCTGTGAGCTCACTTCCTATGGAGAAGGTCACATGTTGTGACATCACTTCCTGCTGGGTTTTTAATAAAACTGCCTGTGAGGGCGTTGGCAAACCAGTGATGACTGGGAGCTAGAAGGTATAAGAACAATTGGTGAGGTCTCTTGACTTGAATGGATGGGCAGAGAATGGATGGTGAGTGAACTTATTTAGCTTTAAGATGGCTTATTTCATTAAGACGAATTCTGTGCTTTTTAGCACAGGGCAGAATGTCAGTGTGCTCTGCATACAGCCCATTTTGCCATGTCAGTTCCCCCTAGTGGGTAGAAAGACCGCCGCTCCAGGTGAGCACAAGCAGGTGATCAATGTCCACTCAGGAACCACACGGGGGCTGGCAATGCATAAGATTATGCAGATAAGGAAGTAGATGGACAGCCGCATGACAGCTGTTCTCCCCACTGTGTGCTGTTTGTATGCTGTGCATTTTTCCTTTTAAATAAAGAGCACGTCTTCTTTTAAAAGACCTACTTGGAGTGCGGCTGTCCATCTACTTCCTTATCTGCACAGTTCCCCCTAGTGTTTAAATGTAGCATGGGGAAGGGTCTCCTTGTAGCCAATCTCCAAGCACGCAGTGATATTCACAGTCAATTGTCAAAAGCGATGCTTAATACAAAATAATATTAAACATACAGTATATAGTTCTATATATTTGTTTTCATTTTTTAAATTATTCCCTCACCATCCCCTGATATATCACTAGTCAGCAACTGATCGTATGTCAAGTGGCAAAGAGCTGAGGGTGTGCCCGGGACCAGACTTGTTATGTGCAGGAGAAATGTTCATAGAAAGCAGTCACTAAGTGTCAGGCCAGGTGACAGATTACCCCGTTGGGGTCAGGAGTGTACCTCTAAGGCCCCGTACACACGACCAAACATGTATGCTGAAACTGGTCCACGGACCAGTTTCAGCATACATGTTCGGTCGTGTGTAGGCGCGAGCGGGCCGAATTCCAGCAAACATTTGCCCGCCGGGCCTTTTCCCAGCAGACAAATATTCCTGGACGTGTTTTAAAACCGTCCGCTGGAATCCTGCCCGCTCGGACATGTACGGTCGTCAGTACAGACCTACCGTACATGTCCGAGCGCCCGCCGTCCCTCGCATGCGTCGAATGACTTCGACGCATGCGTGGAAGCCTTTAAATGGCAGGCCCGCCCACGTCGCCGCGTCATCGTCGCGGCGACGACGTGGACACGCCCCGCGTATTGTTTACGCGCGGACTTCTGTACGATGGTTAGTACAGCCATCGTACAGAAGCCCTCTGGCAGGCATGTACGGTGAAAACGGTCCGACGGACCGGTTTCATCGTACATGTTTGCCCGTGTGTACCGGGCCTAAGGTAGTGGACCCTACAGCTGACTACTGCGGATGGAACTCTAAGTGGTTCAGGAAAGCAGGTCCACTGGAGCACCAACACGGATTCCCACAGGGAGCTAGAGCATAAGATTCCCCAGGGCGTGAAAGTCTAAGAGCCAGAAGGCTCTTAGATGCAACAGAGTTGATTGGAAGGCGCTTCACAGTACAGATGGACAATGACTCAAAACACACTGCAAAAGCAACCCGGGAGCTTTTTGAAGAAAAAGAAGTGGAATATTCTGCAATGGCCGAGTCAATCACCTGATCTCATCCCAATTGAGCATTTCACTTGCTGAAGGCAAAACTAAAGGCAGAAAGACCCACAAACAAAGAACAAATGAAGACAGCTGCAGTTAGAACCCAGGCAAAGCATCAGAAAGGAGGAAACCCAGGCCCGGATTCTTAAAGCACTTACGCCGACGTATCTTTATATACGGCTGCGCCGTCATATCTATGCGCCTGATTCTTAAAGCTAGATACGCCTGAATTGTGGCTTCATCCGACCGATGTAAGTTTCCTACGCTGTCGGAGCCTGCGCATATTTACGCTGGCCGCAAGGGGCGCTTCCATTGATTTACGCGTCGAATATGCAAATGACCGGCATACGCCGATTCACGAACATACTTGCGCCCGTCGCTGTAATCTACGCCGTTTACGTAAGGCGTACGTCCTGCGTAAAGTTATTCCACCATATAGGAGGCGCAGGCCATGCAAAGGTATGGATGTCTGAACTGCCGTCGTATTTTACATTGTTTACGTAAGTCGTACGTGAATGGGGCTGGGCGTAGGTTACGTTCACGTCCTAGCCATTGAGCCGTCGTATCTTAGGGAGTATATGCGACGTGATTCTGAGCATGCGCGCGCATGCACCGTTCGTTTGGCCCTTAATTTACATGGGGTCACGCTTCATTTTAATAGATCACGCCCACTACCTTCCTACTTTGAATTAGGCGGGCTTACGCCGGCCAATTTACGTTACGCCGGCGCAACAAAGGGAGCAAGTGCTTTGTGAATATTGTTCTTGCCTCTCTATGTTACGTCGGCGTAGCGCATATGAGATGCGCTACGCCGCTCTAAAGATGCGCCGATCTACGTGAATCCGGCCCCAGTCTTTAGTAATGTAAATGGGTTCCAGACTTCAGGCAGTCATTGCCAGTAAAGGATTCTCAACAAAATATTTAAAAAAATGTACATTTTATTTAGGATTATATTCATTCGTCCAATTACATTTGAGCCCTTGAAAATGGGAGGACTGTGTATAAAAATGGTTGCAGTTCCCTAAAATTTGTACTTGGTATTTATGTTCAACCCCTTGAATTAAATCCGAAAGTCTGCACTTCAAATTCATTTGGATTGTTTCGTTTTAATTTTATTCTGGTGGCATACAGAGCCAAAAGTATGAAAATTGTGCCTGTGTCCAAATATTGTCAGGGAACTATCTGCAGAAGGACTGGCAGGTCTATCCATGTTCAGCAGAATCATGGATCAACAAACACAATGCGCATGTGCTTGCGTGCACGGGCAACAACGGTGAGCAATCTACGTTCTCCATTGCGCATGCGCGTGCGCCATAGCGCACGCAGTACATAAGTGACTCTTGGCGCCCAGTGCCCTATTTAAAGCCTGCTGCAGAGGTCACCAACTGCTGCATGATCTTCAGCCTTCCTGTCAGTGTTCCTGAGTTCCTGCTTCTGCTACATTGAATTACTGTTATCGACCCGGCTTGCCTGACCAGTCTTCTCTGTGTATGACCCCGGCTTGTTCCTGTATCCTGTTCCTGTCTGCTGATCCAGTGTATGACCCAGGCTTGTCCTTTGACCTGTTTAGGTGACTTTACCCCTGCTTGCTAACCTGTGTATGACTTCTGGCTTGGCTTCTGACTCCGCCTCTGGTTCTCCCTGCTGCACAGCCTCATCTGGTACTTCCAGGGTACCCCTGCCTGACAGTCTACCCTGCTCACCAGCTGATCTCCAGCATCACCTCAGCTTGTCGCAGCTGGCAACTCCTGCCTCTTTGGGTATAGCACTCCCTGTGCCACCTTCAGGGGGCGCTCTGCACTTAGTCGCAAGGGAAGCCCTCCCAGCACTTCAGCCTCTGGTAAGGTACGTGACAAATATATATGGACCCAACTGTAGGTTTGTACATAGCCATAACACTTTGTAAAGTTTTGGGGGGGTCTTTCCCTATTTTTGTTCGTAGTGTCCCTATACATTGGTGGCACTGCGGATCTCCTGCATCTACCGGTGTTGGTGATTACTGTACACTGTCAGGTGGTGAGAAATGGTGAGAACTGTGAGGAGTATTTATATCACATCCTGTGCTATCTGTTCGGTGACCGTCACACCACAGGGGACGGTGCCTCCAACAGAAGTGACACCTCCGGGCTCGTGTTTACTGAGTTAAAGACACATTTACAATTTTTACTTTTACTAATCTGACCTCCGTGACATTATTAGTTGCCTGCGATCTTCCCCTTGTCTTTGGGCATCTTTGAAAATGCATTACCTGATCTGATTGGGGGACAGATAAAAAGAGGTCAGAGGAGGAGAGTGACAGATAGTGAGATAGTGACACAGTTTGGAGCGTGAATAATATCTTCCCTACAATGTGTAGTTTGATTTTTTATTTTATTTTTTTTCAATGGGGGAGGTAATTATTTTTACTTCTTTTTATTTTTTTATAGTTTTAACGTACCACTTGCAAAAATGAAGAAAGTATAGGAGAGAGTAGCTAAACCATGTGTAGCACCCTCTACCGTAGGTAGGTGCTAGAGTGAGGATTTTTGGAAGGAAAGCTGCCAGGCAGGTAAATTTGGGAAGGCCTATGCTGCATGCTGGGCCTGCTTGTTTTGATCTGGGGGCAGGGAGTGGTTAGTGTAGCAGTGGGTGTGATCACCTGTGCTTCAGTACTTGGGCGCCTCCCCTGCTTCCAGGGAGAATGATCTGGAAGTGGGGCAGGGCACCGGACTAGAGTGGCAGGGAGTGAGTGAGTGAGCAACTTATATAGCGCAACACATGCGAACTGAATCGCCTCTGGGCGCTTGGTATCCATTCCCTGGGCCCTCAGGGAGATAGGTTTTGATCTTTCTCCTGAAGGCTAAGTGGTTTTCCTCCAGCCGGATGCTGGTTGGTAGAGCGTTCCATAGTCTGGGTCCTTGGACAGCAAATCTTCGTTCTCCTTTGGACTTGTATCTGGTTTTGGGTATCTGGAGTAGATTTTGGTTGGTGGATCGCAGAACGCGATTGGGGTTGTGAGCTTTTAGTTTTTCGCATAGATATTGGGGGGCATTTCCCAGATGACACTTATGCGTAAGACAGAGTGCCTTGAAAGTGATTCTGTCTTTCACTGGCAACCAATGAAGGGATCTCAGTAAAGGTGAGATTGATTCCCATGTTTTTTTCCCAGTCACAAGTCGAGCGGCCGTATTTTGAACGACCTGCAGACGAGTGATTTGGTAATTTGGGAGTCCGAGATAGAGGGAATTTGCATAGTCAAGTCTGGAGTTGATAATTGTTCCCACCACGACTGCTATGTCTTCTTTTGGGATAAAGGGAGTGAGTCTGCGTAGTAGGCGCAGCAGATGGTGCGATCCGCTGACTACTGACCCTATTTGTGCATCCATTGTCATGTAGGTGTCAAAAATGACTCCGAGACATTTGACTTTGGTGCTAGGGGTGATGGTTTGACCCAGAATGGGCAGGGGCGTCCATGTTGTTGCGGGATGATTCTTTCGATTGGCGTGAAACAGGAGAAGTTCTGTTTTTGAGCCATTGAGTTTAAGATAACTCTTTGTCATCCAATTTTCTATCAAAAAAAGGCATTTCTCTAGTCTGAGATAATGATCCTTTTTGTTGCAGATGCAAAAATATAGGGAGCTCATGTGAGATGCCCTGGCCAATCCCCAATCGGAATTGGCAGGGGGCAGGCCTCCCATATAAGCTCAGGTCCAGCACATCTGGGGGAGTGGTCGGTCGAGAGACTTGGAGAATGGTGTACTGGGCAGTAACAGGGGCCCCATCCCCATTTGTGGGGGGTGCAAGGCCTAGCGGAGGAGCCCGGGAAAGCTGGGAGGGAGCTTCATCTTTACACGGTCATGGGTGAAGTGTCCTGAAACAGAGGGGCTGGAGAAGCTGCCGGAACGTGTGTCCAGTTAAAGTTCTCTATCATGGACTCTGGGCAGGAGAAGGTCGGTGAGTGGACCACAGTGGATTACTGGATGAGGCATGCCAGGGGGAGCTGGGTGCGAGGCCAGAGGAGAGACTGTGGGGAAAGTGCCAAATCCATGCGGACTGAGGGAGCAGGATTTGCAAACCAGACTAGCTGGGAGCAGTAGTCCACCAATCTGCACGTGCTACTAAACTACTAGGCCGCCGGGGAGGGGTACTGCAGACCTCTGGCCTAGTAACAGCACCTATTGCAGCCAGCAATTGAGACTGTTCAGAGCGGTCTCTTTTGCTCACAGAGGATGATGTGACAGGAAAGATGATGATCTACAGTGAAAGTCCTGGGAGCAACAGTCTGCAGGAGGTATGCAGAGGAGGGGAAATAGTCTGCATGGTGATGCAGGGGAAGTGAATGTAGATATTATCTGTGCATCAGTACTTTAAGGCTCAATAAAACTTCAAGTTCTTAATATTATGGTAAAGCAACATGATCTATGGGCATCCCATATTCCCTTTCCCCAAACCAAGTTATATCCCCCAATAAACAAAAACAAAACAACGCAAATGACTGTTCATTGTCTCTGAGGTGATAGATGAAGGTCTGGCAGCAGGGTGATATGGTGGATGTTAGTTACTAGTAGCAACCAAGCGTTACACATGGGTTATATCCAACTACCTTTAAGTGATTGGACAAGCTAGCTTCATTTTTGTTGCAAGCAATAGAGGGGGTCATAAGAGCAGAGGGGAGGGAACCATGGGCCAGATTCACGTAGAATCGCGGCGGCGTAATGTATCCTAGATACGTTACACCGCCGCAATTTTTCATCGCAAGTGCCTGATTCACCAAGCACTTGCGATGAAAACTACGCCAGCGGCCTCCGGCGCAAGGCGGGCCAATTTAAATGGGGGTGTGCCATTTAAATTAGGCGCGCTCCCGCGCCGGACCTACTGCGCATGCTCCGTTTCTTAACTCCCGCCGTGCTTTGCGCGCCGTGGCGTCATTTTTTTGAACGGCGACGCACGTAGCGTACTTCCGTATTCCCGGACGGCTTACGCAAACAACGTTAAATTTTGAATTTCGACGCAGGAACGACGGCAATACTTTAGACAGCAATACACTTGCTGACTAAAGTTAGGGCACAAAAAAAAACGACTAACTTTGCGACGGGAAACTAGACTAGCGGCGACGTAGCGAACGCGAAAATCCGTCGTGGATCCGCCGTAACTCCTAATTTGCATACCCGACGCTGGTTTACGACGCAAACTCCCCCCAGCGGCGGCCGCGGTACTGCATCCTAAGATCCGACAGTGTAAAACAATTACACCTGTCGGATCTTAGGGATATCTATGCGTAACTGATTCTATGAATCAGCCGCATAGATAGAAACAGAGATACGACGGCGTATCAGGAGAAACGCCGTCGTATCTCATTTGTGAATCTGGCCCCATGTTCCGTACTGTTCTCCAAAAAATGGATTTTACTGGCAAGCCAAATATCCTATTATCTATGTCGTACAACACAGGACACCAGTTCTATATTCTTAAACCTTGGGATGTCCAAAGGCAGTCAAATTGAGGGATGAGAAACACAGCAAATAATGTCAACAGGCCCAAGTAACAAATGAGCCAAAAGGTTTGACAAACTCAAAAAACAACCTGTAGTACCCTAACCTGGCTTCAGAGGAGGCCTGAATATCCAGCTGATAGAACTTAGTAGAACAAAACATCCAGCTGGTAGAACAAAAGAGTGAACAGAGGACCAGTCTGACCATGAAGCACTACCAGATCTGGTAGAGTGCACCTTAACAGGGAAGGGAGGACCCCCTATCCTATAGAACAAGGGTCTCCAAACTTTCTAAACAAAGGGCCAGTTTACTGACCTTCATGATTTAGGGGGCCAGGCTGTGGCCAGTAAAAGGAGAAAATGCCCCAGCACCAGTGGGAGTAAACAATGCCCCATCATTGGTTTTAGTGGGAGGAATAAAGCCTCGTATACACGGTCGGTCAAAACCGATGGAAACGGACTGAAGGACCTTTTCATCGGTCCAAACCGACCATGTGTGGGCCCCATCGGTCAGTTATCCTTCAGTCCAAAAATTTAGAACTTGCTTTAAAATTCAACCGATGGACGCCTAACCGATAGGTCAAAACCGATGGTTGGTACGCAAAAGCATCGGTTAAAAACCCGCGCATGCTCAGAATCAAGTCGACGCATGCTTGGAAGCATTGAACTTCATTTTTCTCTGCACATCGTTGTGTTTTACGTCACCGCGTTGGACTTGATCGTTTTTTTAACTGATGGTGTGTAGGCACTGTTCTCATCGGATGGACTGATCTTGTGTACAGGGCTTAAGGCCTCATTCTTGGTATGAGTGGGAGGAATAATGCCCCATTAATGGTGTCAGTGGGAAGAATAGTTCCTTTGGTTGAGGTGGAATGAGAAAACCATCTCCGGGAGAAAAGAGGCCTCAAGAAAACTTTGTCCTAGTGTAAAGCTAGAAAATGTTCTTTACGCAATATGGCTTCTAAGACACCCTCCACGCAGAGGTGACCACAATTAGAAAGGCCACCTTGTGAGGTCAGACAAGGGAATATCTCTAGTAAGTTTGAAAGGGGGCCTCTGAAGGACAAAGAGAACCATGGTAAGGTCCCACAGAATCACGGGAATGTACAGGGTAAGAAATGTGAGCGACGTCCTGTATAAATGTCTTAACCTGGTAACAAGAGGCCAAAGGTCTTGAGAACAGAACAGCTAAGGCCAAGGCCCCATACACACGATAGAATCCATCCGCAGATAAATCCCAGCAAATGGGTTTCTGCGGATAGATCCTATGGTGTGTACACGCCAGCGGATCTGTTTCCGCGGAGAAATCTCCTCTGGGATGGATTCCAGCAGATCGGATATTTGCTGACATGCACAACAAATCCATCTGCTGGAATCCATTCCAACGGATGGATCCGCTCGTCTGTACAGACTTACCGGATCCATCCGTCCAAAGGGATTCCCCGCACGCGTCGTAATGATTTGACGCATGCGTGGAATTCCTTATATGACAGCGTCGCGCCGTCGCCGCGTCATAATCGCGGCGACGGCGCGACACGTCATCGCCAGAGGATTTCCGCACGGATTTCAATGCGATGGTGTGTACACTCCATCGCATCGAAATCTGCGGAAATCTTTGAGAGGATTTATCCGTGGAAACGGTCCGCTGGACCGTATCCGCGGATAAATTCTCTCGTGTGTATGGGGCCCAAGACTTGATGGTTCTCAAGGAAGATGCTGGCCCTGACCCAAGTGGAGGGAGGACATGATATGTCCCACAGAGAATATCCAAGGAGGAAATTTCCTGGTCTCACTCTGCACAAAACAGGATTTATAGGTGTAATGGTAGACTTTACAAAAATGTAAATAAAACATACACAGCACAACCTATTTAATTAATTAATACACAAAAATAAATTTATAGTATCTAGTACAGTGCAAACACATAGAATGTGAATCAGTCTTTGCTTCCAAAGTGGTGAATGGGCTTCACACCTTACATGATGTACCCCAGCGGCTCAACCCACTCTCCAGATTTATTTGATCAAAATGGTCAAACAGCACCCTGAACCCCTGGTTCTTTAGATTTTTCAATACACTTCCATTCAGAAAAGAAGGTCCAGCTTGGGAAGGTTCAAAGAGAGTAAAGGCTCATAGCATAAAACAACTTCTTTATTAAAATCATCCACATTAAAAACAATCCAGCCATACTCACAAGTAGGGATGAGCCGAACACCCCCCGGTTCAGTTCGCATCCAGAACATGCGAACGGACCGAAAAGGTCTATGGGACTCTGTAACGGCTACCCAC